>NC_061530.1:18210000-18445000 GCF_022379125.1 Scophthalmus maximus
GATGCACATGATTAAAACACCCACGTACAGGAATGTGTGCAGAGCAGCTAGCATGTCCATTGTGATTAGTAATATTTATCTATACAAAAAACATCAGTGAACTGAGATGGAAAAACTACAACAATAAAAAGTCATGTGAACAGACCCTTAAAAAATAAAAAAAAATTGGCTATTAATAAAAGGGTTTAATACTACCTGCATGTAACGAGGCATATGTATATATCAGCTTACTTCAGTCAAACACACAGCACACACACACACACACACACAGCACACACACTGCAGTGTTTGCATATAGGGTTGGTTTATTTACTTGTGTGTGTATGTAGCACATTTCCCAAGTTTTCCTTAACTTTCAAAGAGCTTGGCTCCATTTCCAAGGAAATTGGATTTACTGAATTGGCTGGCTTTGTGGAGCTGGGGGGGGGGGGGCTCCAGCAATCAGGCCCGATGGGAATGGAGGAGGAAAGATAGCCCCCGCAGTTATCTGGCCCCGCAGAGAATCATCTGAGAGGAGTTGTTACAGTAATTGATAATTGTGTGTGGGTCGAATGCAAGCGTGTCTGTTGATAATCAAATCCCCAAGTCAAACCTCAGAGTTTGCCCGTCAACACTGCAGCGTTGGGACACTGTGTTTCCCCCCATCCTGCTCTCTGCTCCTGGCCGGGGCCGCGGCTCACATGCCCACAAGATGCCTATCGCTGCCCAAAGCGGGCCCAAGCCCATGTGCAATTATGTTGTGTTGACGGATAATGGCCGCACCCCCCTCTGTATCCACCGTGAGCTCATTTTATTCAGAAACATGCCGGATGGAGATAACTGGTGAAAGGTAATTGGTCAATGACGCTGCAACGCTCATTTCACTCAGAAGTGGCCACTGGATCTCTGCTATTTGAGAGTCCACTTCCTGAAACGTCAAAGTGCGGTCGTATTCCATCATGAAACATCAGGCGTGTGTCAGAAAAAAATGCTCTTTTTTTTAGGTTTTCCCTGATGCACTATGATGGTATTCATGCACAGGCTTGATATTCCCTTTTGCACAATTTGCATTTGATTTACATCATGTGCAGTTATTTTCTGCAACCAAACTCCCTCTGCTCGCTTTGTCTCTTTGGTGCATGGACCTCATGTTTCTTTCCTTGTGTTATTGAATTACTTTTAGCTCATGTGTCTGCAGGTAGAAAACCCATAAAACTGATAACAATCTCAGGACCAATAAAATATTACACCAGCTAAAGTAACAAGTAAACAATCTGAGCAAAAATCCCCAAGCAGTGAGTCCAGCGAGGGGAAAAAAAGAGAAATGCTGGCACACGTAATGTGCAATAACCTGCTTCCAAGTCCTGTGACTCAGTAGTAACGCGAACACCAGCAGAGGCTGTGGAATAACAGAGAATTTGTGCAGCAGCTCGATGCAAAAGACTGGAATGTTATGCCACAAGTTCACAGGATAATTCTCATCAATCACAACCTGAGCCTTTGTTTCCTTGTTCTGTTCATGTCTTAACAAAACCATACCTGATAAGGAAGAAGAACAGTGCGATCAACTCAAAATAAACAATGTCCTGACTGTAAAGTGTATCTTTCTCCATCCACACCTGATGTTGCTGTTAATGCATTGTTCTATCTTCTTGTCTGAAGCATCATTTGGATGCCTCAAAAGTTAACAAACAATTTGGAAAAACGTGTTCTTTAAAATGAAAAAAGATTGGTTGTTATGTATTAGCTCAGTCAGACAAAATAACACAGCACGGAGGAGAGAATGTCTCTTAATGTTGGATGACAGCAGCTGGTGTCAAAGCTGTATTTCCACTGAAGCTGCTGCGTGAGAATATTTATTAAGTCACTCCTATTAAAGAGTTTGTCCTACGGCTGAAACAGAGCATATGTTTTTTTAATGCTCCTCCTAGTCAAGGACAAGTCGATTATGAATAACATTTTCCATATGTGCTGTAATAACAAAGCAATCAGTAACGGTCCACGACGTTGCGTCCCTACTTGTCTCCGCTAATCTCCAAGAGCCAGATGTTGTGCATGAGCCTGGGGGGGGGGGACAAATATTCAATCTTCAAATTCGGTGGGAAGCAGCTTCGTGAACATGTCATTTGAATGAGAATATTAACGTTCCATGGCGTGGTTCCATGTTGGCTCTTGCGCTGTGATGTTTCAGCGGGAATGCGACTACTTTTGTCGTTATTGGCTGAAGCTGCGAGGTGCCAAGAATCCCCCAACCCCCCCCCACCCAGCCATCTAATCTCAGTATCGAGGACATGCCAGGGGATTTGTTTTGTCACTTTATTGAGCAGAGCACTCACTTTGATTTCCATTCTCAAATGTTTTGCAATTGAGGGGCTTGATTAAAATGTTCAAGAAAAGGACTTCCTTCCATCCACATTTGCTGGTCGTCACAGCAGAGGGAAAATGCACGTGGAACGATCAACATTCAGAATCTAAGCGGTGGCATGTGCTCGGCTTTGTTTCATATTCACCTCGACGGAGGATAATGCGCTGTGAGGTAATCAGCTTAATGCTTATATGCCGATGATGCCTCAATGAACTGCTGCACCGGGCGACCACTGACTCTGCGTGCAGACTTGTCAGTGTGTGCACACACCGCCCCGAGAAGATTAGGGGGCCTCGGTTGAAGGTGGCCATGCAGACGCCTAATTTGAGAGTGAATGGGCATTTTCTTTGGCCCCGGCCGCAGAGTGTGTCTGGTTGGCTGCGTGGGCAAAGCTGTCTCCGTCTCCCATTCTTTGCTCTCCGCTCTCCGAGTGAATGAAATGGGAGTCTGGCTCGACGCGCTGGAGCCCCGCCAGGAGCCCCGCCAGGAGCCTCCCTTTATCCCCAGTGCAGGACGCTCATTTTGACCACTTGCTGAAGAGGAATGAGGCCCTACGATCATTAAATCCGGAGATGGCTGCCTCTCAAATCCCCATTAAACCCGTTTCGTCATCTATTCCACCTCACCTCGGAATCCACTTTCCTGACTGCAACCCAACGCACTCGTCTTTTTTTACAACTGTAGTTGTGCGTTCATTGTCACACCACCTCCCTGCTCAATTCACCTTTTCAAGTTTTCCAGGACGCAGAATTGACGTCTAAATAAGATGGTACACCCTCTTCAGTCGCCTCAGGGCTCTTGAATAGCCTCCGCACCCATTGGTGCCAGGGCAGATTACTGCCCGTCAGCGTTCTCTTTGGCCAAATCTCGATGTTACATAAGCCCCAGGCACACTGGTGTCTCTCCAAAGCTTTCACCAATCATGTTCAGAAGACAGAACATGGCCAGTTGAGCACACAGAGACGGCAGGTGTTTACAGTGCAGCTCGGTCATCAGGGGTGGATGGTCAACTGAGGGTCCGTTGCTAATGCCTCATGACAGTCCAGCGTTTGAGACATGGGCAGATGGCGTCCTCAGTGTGGCTAGAGTGAGGAAATGGCCAGAGAGAACAGAAATGGCAGCTGCAGAGATGCGGGAACTGCTGTGACACAAACGTCAGGTCAATACGAGGGCAGCAAAACATGGTTGACTTTTGGATGTATTGTTTAGGTGAACCTCTCCCCCTGCCAACAACAGAGAGGTAAAGCACTGCAGGTAATTCTCAGAGGGGTCCAGTTCACGTTCAGTCCACTCATCTGAAGAATCCAAATCCAATGTGCACTCTCCTTTTTGCTCTGTGTTTGGTCTCCACCAGCTTGTGAGGGAAATTTCTGGCCCTTCACCTGCTAAAGGCGCCACTATGTTCACCCACTAGTCGCTACCTTCGTCGATCAGCCATTGGGTGTTGGAGTGCTTGCTTTAACCGTGGACATTTTTGGACACATTTTCCATACGGGGCTGTTAGTTAGAACGCAAATGTCCGCAAATGTTGCTGGGGACGTTTTCTGAAACTTTTCCCGCCAGCCCCTCAGTAGAATTTCCCAAAAATGTCCGAGTGAGATTGAAGCAAGTTGGGTGATATATATACGTGCCCGTTTCCCCTAAAAATAAGTTGCTACGGATTAAGCTGAAAGCTCCGGAAAAAAACAAATAAGCTGGATCCTATGAGAGGAATTTTGTTTTTGATCATTTAAAAAAAAAGATTTAGAAGGCAGCCGGGTATTGTAGATTTTAGTGAATGATACTAAAACCGGTGTTTTGGCTGATTTTCAGCTGTGGATTAATCGACATTTGGTGCACTACAGAGAGTGTAATACTGATTGAATCAGATACTACGCTGCCCATATTCATTGCAATGACAATGAATATGGGCACTCAAGTGCAACCGCGTGGCTCACTGATGTGTTTTTAGAAAACTATGGAGCTATGTGACACAGAAAAGTGCTTGGGATATACAGACAATACTTTTAGGTGAAATCAATTCATCATTGAACTGAAACACGAGCCGTCTCCTGGTCTGGGAGCTCAGTGGGGAGGATGTGCACACGGTTATTACTATACACAGCGGCGGGCATACCGTTGGGTAATGTGGGTCAAACGTGCAAAGTGCACGTGAGGGAGGGAGGGAGGCAGAGTAAACCAACCCCCCAACCACCAACTCCCTCGTGTTGTCACTGAGGGGATGTTGGAGCATCTTGAATCAGCTTCCACACTCTGAAGCCGCCTCTGGTCTGTCTGCGAGCATCACGAGTCCTCAGCGTGCTCCGGCTGCAAATTGAGGACTGCACCTCCTGATGGGAATGGAGGTTTTTTTATGAATATTCTGACAGATTGTTAGTGGACTCACAGCATCCGCCGCGAGGACGAGAACCACTGGGCCAACCAACAAGAGAAACTGTAATGTGATAGAAACAGTGTGCTGTGGCGCTTGTTCTAGATGCTCAGTGAGCCCTTGCATGCACTCAATGTGTCACACTCTCTGCTTAAACAACTGTCTGGATAAAATAATATTCTCACTGCTTTATCGAGAAGGGAAAAGAAGACGTGAGTCGGAACGTTCACATTAAAATGGAGTGAATTACAGTAAACTTAAGAGCACTTGACACTAGTTTATCCTTACGCAGTTAACCCACAATGAAAATCGGAGAACTTTTACGACTTTCCCCGTCTGCGATGGCTCCGGAGTTGAGTTTGACCGGCTCCCTCTTTTGGTTTTGAAAACAGCAGCTGACAAAAACAAGTCCACTTATTTGCTTTTGACCATGTTAAATAATATCTGTGATTGCAATTGGACCAAAGTGTGCTTCTCATACGACCAGAGCACATTGTTCCCCAGTCAACACAGACGAGGAAATCGGTCTAGGTGGCATTTCAATTCGTCCTGCCTCCTCTTTCCCCTGCGCTGCAGCGCGCTGTGCAATAAAAAGCAGAAGTTCTTCATGAGGCACAAATCTGTTGTTGCATATACAAATAAATGCACGAACAACTTCCTCACTCTTAAGCCACTGGGACGTGCACAAATGCGCTTGAAATGAATAATTTGATACGGTGGGAAGTATTCGTTATTGGGTTTCGAGAAGTTGCTTATCATTCCCGCATCGTGCATCAAACACGAAGCTGGAGTCTGCCTAGCCCGAGCATGAAGACGATGTGGTGTGTAAGTCGATGGCTTCCAGGCTATGGCCGTTTCCCCGTTTCCAGTCTTTATGCTGAGCTTACTTCATATTTGGCATGCAAACATGAAAGTGCATTTCTCTGAGAAAGAAAGATGGTGGCTCTAATCACTAGCACACACACACACACACAAACCCAGGGCCAGTGGCAGAAACCAACAGAATGATATGAGCCTTTATCTTGGGATGTTGAGTGAAATCCCCTTGCCCGACCGATTGACTCATGATTATACGTCTCGAAATTACCTCCAGGCTCGGCCAAATACTTGGCCTAATGAAGGGCGGCTAATGGGGCGAGGAGCTACGCATGCATTTCATCGTCAGCAGCGCTGGGAGCAGCTGGAACCCCGAGTTCTATTTTTGCAGTATTGTTAAAATGCCTGTTTTTGTTTTTCTTCTCCTCGTCTGTTGAATCAGTTCGTGGAGCAGATCCATTTCTCATACTCAGTGGATTTTACTTCACGAGAACAGAGTTAATCTGCAGCTGAAACATCGTCTCTCGGCGTCATTTGATTCACATCCTCTCGTTTCCTTGAGCTTTTTCGCGACGCGGGATTTGTTTTGGTCTCTGCACAAATTTGTTTCCTTAGCGATTAAGAGACGCGTAACTCAAGTTGCTTCGTCTCCTCCCCTCTCCAGATGCCAACTATTTGAACAGGCGTGCGGCGCTCTGATCAGTATGAGCTATTGAAAACCAAAGAGAACAATCAGGTTTGAGCTCTGACTGTGTTTAATCTACTTATCATTTTTTTTAATATATATATATATGTATATACATTTCCGCCAGCTGTTTACTCTGAAAAGAAACAGAGAACCTGAGCTGTTGTCTTTGAGAACAGATGTGGATGAAGCTCAGGGACGCTGTTAAAAGTATGACTGATTTGAGAAAGTTCAAAGTGCAACTGAATGTGCATCCTCGTGCATTTATTGTGTGTTTTCAATTCTTTCAAGGAGCCAGCCGGCGACAGGGCCGCCATCATCCGAGCGTGGCAGTGCCTTCAAACACAAAGAGCCCCATTCAGAGGCCTCAGCAGCCATGACCCACACCCACACCCACACACACACACACACACACACACACACACACACACACACACACACACACACACACACACACACACACACACACACACACACACACACACACACACACACACACACACACACACACACACACACTCAGGAGGACACCCAGACCCATCCAGCACACAGCCTGGAGTCATTACGGAGAGCAGTGTGTACTTACACAGCAGTAAAACATTCACAGAGAAACACTGAGCTTTAAAGGGAAGGTTCAGGAAGAGAAGATTAAGTTTGGAAGAAAAAAACTCGACGATCATCGCATCTGCCCAAGAGCCGTCTCTCCCTCCCGCCGTCTCATCTGCTGTGATTTATGTTATGTCAAATGCCCAGGAATTGTTCCCACGGCTTACAACAATATTAGAGAGTTTCAGCTATCCGAGGAGATCAGGCGTCCGCATGCCGAGTGTAAAGTGAGTCCGGTGCCAGGAGCTTCCCTGGACCGGTGAAGTCGGGGACGGAGCCGGTCAAGACCTCAGGAGCAGACAGAGCGGCCCCACTCTCTGGAAAAGAGAACGCCTATTCTCTTTCCCTTTTTTTGGTGACGCAGTTTCTTTGTGCCGTAAAACGAGTCGTCAAATTTTTTCTTCTTCTGCGGAAACGGCGTCCCGGTGGCCGAGAGGATAACGTGGTGAAAGAAGCAAGGCTCCTAGTGGACCAATAGAAGCGCAGATGGTGTCGCCATTAGCAATCAGTCAAAAAGTTGTCTATTTCCACTGTAACTTAAAAATATAGTGATGTTTGTTTGATGTTTCATGCTTCTTCTGGTTTCAGGTGATTCAAACCCCCCCCCCCCCCAAATATCATAAATCTTGCTAAATAAGAGGGACTCTCAGTGCGTGAGAGAATTTACTCACTATGGATGCCAAGGTTGATATAAAACTCACAGGCACTTTCGGTCATAAATCTGAGCTTTGTTTGGCTTCGTGCAGCGATGAAATCATGCGACACGTCGACCGTCAACATACACACACACTTCTGAAAGCTGCCGATTGGAACATGTAACCCTGTACACACACACTATAGCACGGGCAAGGCAGGGCAATTTTACCAATGAAATATTCATGTGACGATGTTTTGAAACGCACTTTGCATTTATACTAAAAGTCACTCTAGTCTAAATAATGGATGTGTAATGAGACATTGGAGATGGCCGAGACTCACAAAAGAGCGAAGACATTCGGCAGGTGCATGAACGCCTATAGACGATACCACCTTTTAAATACAATGTGTAATCTGACCCCACTTCATGTGTAAGAGGAGGCGCAAAATGTAACTCAAGGAAAACGACAACTGTTTTGTAGTTTGACTGACGGTGTAGGATTAACCATTATCTTAGCTTAGCTCATATTCAGACTGTGCAATGTTACGCTTGTAGCCGTTTTAAAAAAATCTGACATCTGTGGTTAATAGCTTCTGCAATATAACAATAATCTCTACAGACGCCTACAGATAAAAGTTAAGCGAACGCACATGTCGGCAGACAGTTACAGATGCCAGTTGGGATATTTACAGTCACATCAGGTCCTATCTGGAGTTAACCGTCTCTTGTAAAGCACACGCTGCCCTCTGCTGCCTACAAATAAAAATACAGACAAAAGAAAGCTGCATCACAAGCATTTTATCCATTTTTTTAAGAAAAGCAGCTTGTTCAATAGATCATCACTGTCCAGAGGAGTTAGTAGAGAGAACATAAAGGTACTCTTCTTCCAGTGCTTGACAGTTAGACAGTGTGAAAAGTGTTAAACCATGAAATACAAGACTTTGTGTCATAGCATATTTTTGGAACTGAAGAATAAGTTGAGCAGGATTTTATCAACACCTTCGGCAGAGAGTTCAGTGTCATACAGAAGAAGTCCAACATGATCAACACTTTACCATCATTTAGTTCAAAATCTGGTTAAACTTAATTCCATGATGAAATAAATCACTGGGGGGGATTACAGTCAGAGCTGTCGACTTCATATATTCTACAACATGCAATTCAATGCATTACCAGTGTGTTGCCGTTTCTGTATGTTTAGCTTACTTCAACCCTACACTACGGACATTAAACGGTATGACAATATTATCTTTTTATGTAAAATACATCATGGTAAAGTATTGACTTGTGGCTGCAGTGAAACTGATGCAACAGAGATCATCTACACTGTTTGGAAATTTACTAATAATGACTTCTGGGTGATTTACTTTCCAGTGGCGGGTTGTAGTGTCTCCATCGTTTTGTTTGCTTTCACCGCCTTCACCTTTTTAACCTCCTCCTTCTTCTTCTTTGCCTCCTTCGCCACCTCGTTCTCCTTCGCCTCCTTCGCCACCTCGTTCCCCTTCTCCGCCTCCTCGTTCTCTGGCTTGGTGGGGGGGACCTTCCTCAGTTTGTGCTTGCCCTTGATGGGGGCCGAGAAGGTGAGCGAGGACTTGATGAAGTCCAGAGGGAAGATGCCCACGTCTCCGTCGAAGCGGTTCTTGGTCACCTGCAGGGACCTGCGGCCGGGACACGTCACCAGCTTCTTCTCCTGCAAAATGAGGACGTTGTCGGCTTCCTGGCTCGCCTGGGGGGGTTAAAGATCAAGATGTGTGTTATTGATTGAAGTGAAAACTACGCAGCAACCGCAGAAAGGTAAAACGTTTCCCTGTCTCACCTTAGCAGAACCAAAGATGGAGGCCGTTTGCAGTTCTCGGTCATCCTCCTCTTTCCTCGGGTGAATGATCAGAGTGACGTGGCAGCTGCTGTTGGTTGCAAACTTCCTAAATGCCCCGATAATATGGTCCTGAACGGCGAACCTGGATCATAAGAACCATCATTTACTTCCATCTTTTAAAGAAGCACTGAGCCTGGAGACGCAGATTTTTAGAAAACCTTCTGTGTCATAACAAAAGTCTTGCTCACTTGTCTACCGAGAGGTTTTCCTGCCCCATCATGAATTGAAGGTTGTCAATTATGACGTGGTTTATGTCATAGAGGTAGACGGCATGTTGCATAGTGTCCAACACTGTCCTGTGGAAAAGGTTGGAGAAGGGTCAGACCAGGCGCTCAGGCTAAAACACACCTTAACTAATACATAGCAACTCGTCATAACATACAAATAAAGAGAAAATGAGCTACTTTTGCTCAAAATAAAAACGCCATTCAGAACTAAAAATTGTGATTTTCACTCACTTAAAAAAAATAATTTTACTATACAAACATAAAACCAAAAAGAAATAAGGAACGGTACAACCGGTCTGGTACAATCGGCCTGATTCCTGGAGCCTTACTTGATGTTCTGCTGCCCGTGAAAGGTCATGAAGTACAGAGGCAGCTCTTCGAACTTGTCTGCCCAGAAGTCGTACTGCTCCAGGTTCTCCTCCAGCCGCTGCATGGCGAACTGCGTGAGCATGATCTTGGCCAGACGCACGTTGTTGATCTCGAAGCTGCCCCACAACGTGTTGACGCCCTGCGTGCACAGGTCCAGGGCTAACTCGCTGATGAAGGTGGTCTTCCCGCTGCCTGTAGGACCTGGTGAATACATAAATGTAAAAAATACATATTGAGATAAAATGTATGTTGTAAACTCTACAGAGCGGATAAAGTAGATAATGACATGTACGACTGAAATCATATTCAAACTCTGGTGCACAGCTCAGCCTTCCTGCCCAAAATAAATTATACGTTTTTTTCCTTTTACCTGTGAAGACGGTCAGCTCCCCCTTGCGGTGTCCCTTCAGGATGCGGTTGAGCTCTGGGAACCTCGTCCACTTCACCCCGGCTACCTGCTCCGTGTTCAGCAGCTCCCCGTACACGTCCTCCCGGAGCTGCCTGAAGGACACTATGGACTTGTGGGCCGCCGGGATGGAGGCTTTGACGATCTGGCTCAGGTTTTTCCCCTGAGCGAGCGCCTCGACGGGACACGGCCGGTACTCCCCGGGCCGCACCAGAGAGCAGCGCCTCAGGCCAAGCTTGCGAGAAAAGATCTTCGACGCCTCCCAGGAGCGAATGTCGCCTCCCAGCCACAGTGTCACCTGCTTGAACTGTTCTAGGTACGGCAGTAAGATCGGAGGGAGGCAGCTGACCCCCCGCGGTAGAGCCACACTGGGGAGCCCCGTGGCCTGACTCACGGCCAGAGTGTCCAGCTCGTGTCCAGTCAGAACCACCTCAGAGTCCATGCGGCTCACCAGGGGGAGGCCAAACAGGTTGTAGTAAGAACTACACTTTGGAACAGTTGCTTCTTTGTATATAACTTTCTCAGTATCTGTGTTTTGGGCGGAGAGGAGCTTCACCCCCTTCAAAGAGGAGTCGGGTCCGCCGAACCAGGGGAAAACCAGACTCTTGGTCGGCTTGAAGAGCCTCACACCAAACTTCTTGAGGGTTGCGTTTGACAACTTTGTGATCTGGAACAAAACAACTTCAAACATTATCATCTTGACATGTTGTTTTTTTTGATTTACCCTTTTATAGTTCAACTGATCTCAAAGACTATCTACATGTTTCACAAAGCTGTTCTTCTCTCAGGGGAAAATTGTTTGCTATTATCACAACAATGCTTCCTAGCAACTTTATATATAACATTCTATATTTACATGCCAGTATGTTTTGCTATTTTTGTATTCCTACCAATTAAAACTTGTCATTATAAGTTCCCAAAAGCTTTTTGTTGTTTAAGCTAGTTTTTTCTTTTTTATTCATTATGCTGTGATAATGTCATATTATTCTTTTTTGGAAATCTCTCTATACATTAAATTAATATGTTCCTACTCAAAATTTAAATTGCATCTTCTTCACTTATTTCCCTCCACTGATCGAAGATTAAATTTATTATCTGATGACAAGCTCTTTATGATTTACACTATATTTGATACTTTTCTTTTCTTTTTCTAATTTTATTTTTAGTTGGAAAGGACAATGTCAAACAATGTCCTGAAGTCAATAATATCAGAGTCAGTTCGCAGCGCTTCAATACCTGGAACATGGTTTTAACCAGCTGCACCTCGTCCTCTGGGACATCCGTGAGGGGCACGGCGCTGGACCAGATCCTCTGCACCTCCCTCAGCTCGCACTCCCTGTCCTCCTGCTCCTCCACGCTCTCCGGGTACCCCAGCAGCACGTGGGGGCTGAGGAAGTCCTGCTCCTCTTTCTGCATCACCTCCAGACAGTCCTGCAGATCCTCCCAGCTCCCCTCCACCAGCGTGTCCTTGCAGAGGAACTGCCCCGTGGTCTTGTCGACGAACAGGGAGAAGGCGTCCCTCCGGGCGGGCGGCTGGACGAAGATGCTCGGGACGTGGAGGCAGCTGTAGCCATCGTGGAAGGGGATGTCCTTGGAGCGGATGTACTGTTTGATTTCGGTGACCGTGATGGGGCTCGCGGGGAACTCCGCGTTGGAATTGGCGTCCTTTTTAAACGCCCTGGTCCCACCGTGCGCCAGGGGGAAGCCAGCATCCCTAAGCCGGAGGACACACGGACGCCTTTGAGTGAGGAGCCTCGAACACGGGGATGACAAGTGTCTGTGGTGGAGAACCTTTGGGTCTGCCGCCTGCAAGAGACAGGTGGTGCCCTCCAGCAGCAACCTCCTCCACATCGGGTCACCTGGTCAGGACATTGAACCTGCAATAGACACGAGGACAGTGTGAAATAATATCAGCCTCAAATTAAAGATGCACAGGTCCTGAGTGACCTAGCTGGTCACAGAGAGGACAAACACTGAGGCCAGAAACCCCTCATTCTTGTTTATTAAACAGACACGATACATGAAAATAAACATGGAGGCGTATGGGAGACTTGACTACAAATACAACTAGGTTAATAAAGAAAAGAAACCCCACAAACGTATGAACTGTTACTTACTGGCTCCTCTTATCTGTCCCCATTTTCCTCCATGCTCTTCTGTAACCCGGGCTTTTCGGTGCGTCATCAAAACAAGTCCGTTTGAAACAAACGACGGAAGGCGTCACACCGCGAATTATTTTTATACGTATATTATTATAGTTATACTTATATGACTTCATTTTAAATCATATATGATTTAAATAGAATACTATATTCTAATATTTGGACGTAATACATGTCTTTAGTATTATTATTTTTTTTTCTTTATTTTTCTACCATGGTGCCGGGTACATGTTTCCCCCCGGAGCGTTATCCTGGACGGACAGCGCCACACACATTGCCCGTGGATTCGTCCTCTGTGAAAGTTGTCGCCGTTCCACGTCTCGTAGCGGGTGTTTTTCTTTTTGTCAGACACTTTTTGTGTCACATTAATGAGTCATTAGTTTATTGATTTACTCGCGGTGGAGAGATGACGTCCAGGGGGACGCCGAGTCGCTTCCTGAGGAGCGTTCTTCAGAACGGCGTGGGCCGATACGTCTGCCAGCTCAAACGGATCTCCATCATCTTCTCCAAAAAGGCCCAGAGCTCGCTGGGAATCAGGTAAATACACATATTCAATAATAATTTCATGCTAATTAAGAAGGTTTCTATGTCCAACAACTGCACGGTATTAAGGACAACATACGATATGACCCCTTGCACGTAAAAACCATCGTCCCTTCTTCGTGGATGATGCTGGGATCATTTCTTTGAACTCGCCATAGGCATTACATTAAAAATATTAATGATTAGTGGGTTGTTTTCTCAGGGACTTTATTGAAGAGGGAGTGGTGGATTATGCCAAGAAGAACCCCGGCACCGTCGTGTACGTGTCTCCGCAATCCTGCAGGATTCCCAAGATAGTCGCAGAGTACTGTAAGTTCATTTGTGTCCTGATTTATTTTTTTAAATTCTGGTCTTGATCATCATACTCTTAAAAGAAATCAACGACAGGCAGAGAAGTCATTTTTCTTTTACAGGTCCTGCACTTTACTGCCTGAATTTATTATTTAAAAAAACAACTGTTTTTGTCTATTTGATAAATGTTTATTTACTCAATTGATTCTTGCACTTTTCATGGTTGAATGCACTTATTGTGAGTCACTCTGGACAAAAGCGTCTGCTAAATTAATGTAATGTAATTTTCATTAATTATTTCCCAGGAATTTTTTATTTTTTTTGGAAAACTCTCATTTGATGAATCATTTGAGTAAAGGTAGTTGAGTTTACTTTACTATTTCCAGAGGAATTTCATCGAATGTATGATTAAATGCTTAAACATTTTAAAATACAGACAGAGATCCGTTTAAATCAATGTAAACGTGTGTTTATTATTTGAGGTTTTATCCCTCATATATGTATGAAGGATAAAGAACTTTGTGTTGCCTTTAGACAATAATAATATTTTTAATTACACGTTCAGTTGACCTGCTATGACCTGACCAACAATACTCAACTAAATGTTCATTGGAGATTTACCAGTTGTACACTGTCTCAGTTTTCCTCATAGTGAGATACACATCAAATATTAATTGTCAGTTCAGGTAACTGAAAAATAAAGTTCTACCTTATTATTACTCAGTACATTATTTTTCTTCGTTGTCATTGCTGATTTATTCATGGTTGAATGAACAATGAAGACAAGAAAAGTGATTATAGTTGTTATTACTGACATACTGTAGGGGGCAGTACAACACTGGCTTTTCTCTGAGACCTCTACGGAATTGGATAGAGGTTAAAACGCCACTGGAGGTTTCGCAAGACTTCCCTCTCCCCTAGAGTCCTAAAGTTGTTGTTGACACATCAAAATTTCACAACAAGCTTTGGGGTCCGTCAGAAACAAAAGTATGTTTCATGATTTCCCCTTTTTTTCCCTTCCTTCCTGCAGTAAACGGCAACGTGAGGGAAGAACTCGTCACAAACAAAACAGCTCCGCAGATTTCAGAGCTTTTGACTAAACTGACCGATCAGTCGGGCCTGGACATCATCCGCATCCGCAAGCCCTTCCACACGGACAACCCCAGTATCCAGGGCCAGTGGCACCCGTTCACCAACCGGCCGCCGACCATCGGCCCCATCAGGCCGCAGAAACAGGACGCACCATAAGGACTAAAAGTTAAAGTCAAACAGTTTGGATGTTTCCGTCTGTGTCAGTTAATGTTGAGAGATTTGCTCCGTTGTCTGCACAGGTCAAGTAGTTCTCATGCTTTGCAGCAGTTTTCCCAGAAGACGCCACTGCAGACTGAATGTTTTTTTACCGTGACCTTCCTTCCTTCTGGCTGCGGCAGCAAAGCCACTTGAGCCGTGCAGAGGAGCAAATGCAGTCCCAGCTCTTGAATGCCACGTTTGAATAGACTTTACATGAATTTACCACCAGAGGCTTTTTCAGCCAGCATGTTCAAAAGTAGATATTTACGGTTGTTTGGAGATTCATGTAATAAGTTCAACGCATAAGAGCAGATGCAGCTTTGTATGAAATAAAAAAAGAAATTGTGCAAGTGCATACTTTGGTGTTTACATTTAGATTTGTGTTTGAACAGCTTGTCAGAATAAGAACATCAGCACTCAACTCAATACTTTACAGACAAGACGCACGTTTAATGTGCAGCTTTTTTATTTTTGTGACACTGGGAATGTTCATGTTTTTACGTACTGACGAGCGTTGAAGGTTTACTTGCTGCACGACCTTTAAATGATCCAGAGGTTAAAGGAACATGACAGATGGTTGTGTGATAAACTTGAGGGACGACTGTTGACCTTCAGCACGGAGCTGTCCTCTCCTCTGCATAGACCGAAAAACAGAAAAACTCCCACTCCTCCAGTGGGGGATTTGCTCGACTTCAACCAGGCAGATGTTGACAAAACTACTCACCGCCTTCTTTGCACTTCACATCCAAACGTCATCGTTTTCGACTGGAAAGTCTGCTGGCATATTATAAATGCAAGCATCAAAATTGATGTAGAATGGGCGGGTGAGATAACTGCAGAGGGTGATGATGAGAGAGAAACTGCTGCTGGATACTGATGCTGATTTCACTCATTTTTTCCTAAGTAGCTGTACTCGAGTTGCATTTTGGATCAGAACATGGATGCCCCCTCTCTCCTTTAAAATTTTTATCACACCGTAGACGGTTGTGTAACTATACTCAGATCTTTCACTTAAGTGAAAGTATCAATACCACATTTAAAAATATGCTTAAAATTGTACATAAGTAAACGTATTGATGCATTCGCTGCAAAATGTACTTTAAAGTGTCAAAAGAAAAAATTCTAATTATGCAAGCTCAAGAGCTCATTTTACCATACAAACATATATAGAAGTTTAATCTATATAATGCATATTTGATCTCATATTCAATATGTAACATTTAAGATAAATGTAGTTGAGTAAAATGTACAATATCTGCCTCTAAAATGTGGTAGAGTAAAAGTATAAAGTAGCAGAAAATGGAAATATTTAAGTCAAGTGTCTCAATATTTTATTTAATAACAGTACAATGTACTTATTTACTTTCCACCACTACATAAACAGCAGTTATTCTTTGTCACTCACAGGGTGAGTGTTGCTGCTGCGGCCGTGTCGCCTGTTTTAATAAAAGGGTTTGGAATTGAATTAATAAATGCTCAATGTGAAAAATATTTTTTAAATGTTATTTTCATTCTCACCTCCTGTATTTTCATTCATCTATGGCACCAGTTAAATTCATCAGAGCCACTTTGCTCTCTCATCACACCCTCTCGCTCCCCAATGGGAACTCGCACAGCTTGACCCACGGCAGGACATAAAAAAAGGCTCTAAATAAAGACGCTGTTGCTAAGTTACTGGCCTCGAACACTGCTGTGAAAATGGTCATTTTATCCCCACCTAAGCTCATGTTATACCTCCGCTCTATTACTGTTACATATGTATGTAAATGGCTCTGGCTTCCTGTGGGCTCCGTTCCCAGCAGGGAGGGGGGCTCCTCGCCACAAGCTGAAAACAAACCGAGCATCACGGTGTCTTGAGAACAAGGATCAAGTGTGGACATGCTTTGTGTGCGCCTTCCCCTGTCGACAATGAACATGTTTCCCCAAGCTGAACATAATGCAGTGGGTTTTTTTATTCACTCTCCATTAAGCAAGTTAAAAATGAAGAATACAAATAAATAAGACACAAATGATTAGATTCCAACATATGAAAAAAAATAAAATTCTGTCTATCATTGGACAAGAAGCGACTTCATCTCAGTCAAGACAACATAAGGTTAGGTTCATTATTTACATCAGAAAATCGACTCGATGGAAAGTGTCACAGTTTACAGGGGTACACTACAAAGTATTTTTTTTTTTTTAAATTAGAACTGTGCAAATTGCGAACTCTACACACCAGTTTCTTTGGCCAACACTTCAAAGAAATAATCTATGTCATCTACATAAAATATATACCGTAGCTTGCATATTGAATCAGCAGGATGTAGGTTACTGTCACAGAAATTGCTAAAAACAAGTGCTTTGCCGTGGGTTGGGTCCAAAAACAAGTTGAATGTTGAACTGGGTAACCAACATGTTAACAGATTTGACCTAATAGTCCATAGTCCAGTTTTCAGTGCAGAGCCATCGCCTAGTGTAAACAGATTGTCCTCGAGTGAGAATGAAGCCGCAGCAGCAATGGTTTCGGATTCCGATGAAGCTTCCAACAATTTAAAGATTGTCCACCACTTGAAGGGAAATAGATTGCGGGAGCTTTTATATAATACATGGTTCAGTATAGCAACAAGTTGACCTTGGCATGGATCAGAAAATCGTATCTCGATCCTGGTGAGTCTTTCCGAGCCTTGTGACGTTAAAATTCAGATACACAGATTAATGTTCAATCGCTCTGGTACCTATAGGGGAATTCTTGCAAAGACAAATGTGAGATCAACCTCTATTATATTTTGAACCAATGCAGAAAATCTCCCATCGTTTCTCCGATCCCTGCCTCCGCCAAAACACAAACTCAAGTGCCTAATTGATCAGGCAAGCAGAGAGGGAGAGTGGGGAGGAATGAAGAGGAAGAGGATGAACTGGCAACTAATAACGCTGAAGAGGAGCGACCTTAAAACATGCTTGCATGAATAACCAGCACACGCGGGAGAAAAAAAATACCACTCAAAATACAGTTTGAGCAACAAGTGGGACAAACGTTTTATAGAGAATTTAAATAGTCATCGATTTATATCCAGATATGTCCCCTCGATGTGAAAGGGTGTTCAGTACAAATGTTCTTGGTTCACAATGTATAAAAGCATGTCATCTGCATATTGTGACGTTTTCTGATCAGTTCGGCCCCGAAATAATGCCCATGTTGTCATTCACACACAAAAGACAAACAACAACAACAGTGAAAGTGGATGGCCCTCGCCTCATGCCACAGCAAAGAGGAACATATTTAGAATAACTGATGAATGTAGTAAATTCAGCTAGACGGAAGACAATCTGTAAATAAACGACGTGGACTAAAAGTTCATGTTGCCTGAACATGTCAAAATTAAGTGTTGACGCCTGTAACGAACGGCCAAAATACTTAATCTGAACAGTGCTGCACACGCAAAAAAAGTGACAATATTTGTCGTGCAAAGATTAAACCAACAAAATATATATATTAATCTTCTCAGTCATCCAGGGCAACTGGATTTGATTATACTGTGGATACTTGAAGATGTTTCCCCTCTCATCCAAGAGGCTCCTTCAGTTAATTGAAAATTTAGCTTCATACACAGGCACGCAACCAGGTGAGTACTTTGTTTGAAGCATACAGAAGGATTAAATCAGAAGCTTTTCCATCCTGACCAGTCTGCATGAAATGCATTTTGTCTTTCAAGGAAAACAAGGAGATCGATGAAAACCTTCTGGGAGTAAAACCAGGTCCTGCCACATCTCATCATCATCTGTTTCCTGTACGTGGCTCACCGGGACATGAAGGTCAAATGTTTCCCGTCTGCCTCCACCTGCAACGATGACATCGCTCCACGCGAACAGACAGAAGCCCCTGTTCCTCTCTCTCGCCATGGAGGTGAGCCAAACGCTGCTGCTACTTCCAGCGACGCTCTGACAGATGCACGACGCCGTGAGTCACCAGAGCGAGTCTGCCGCCGCTAACACCAGCTGATTCAAGGCTTCGCCGGAAAAGAAGGATCTTTTATTTTTTCCACTGGCCCGTGACACGTTTACAAATTAATCACAGATTCATTTCAGCCACTTCCAAAGTTATACCTGCTGTACCTGCTTTTAATCATAGTGCTGCCAGATGAAATACTGTGAGCTCTGCAGTTTGTGTTGTTTTTTTTCCATTGCTCTAATGTCAAAAACCCAGAGGAGGCCTTTGTGAAGGTCTTCTCTACTTTGGAAACTGGCCAACAGCAACCTTTTCCACAGCAGAGGACAAACACAAATCTGTCCGCCATTAACTGTTGTTCTTTGTCTCTTTGTAACAGCATTTTTGAAAGAATCCGGCGCTTTGAAATAACCGGCATCAAACTATCCTCTCGTCGTCTCAGGGGAAGGCAAAGTCTTCAAGGTGCAAACATGTTGGGCATCAGCCTGACAAAGACAAAATGTGTTTAGGTGTTTTTAAAAAATAAAACGGAGAGTAGCGAAGAATATTCTTTACAGTATCTCATCCGTCCGTTTGTCTTTAGTGTGTGAGTGTCGTGGTTTTTCCTCTAAATCCTCCTGAGCCTCGATCATCCGCAAATTCAATCCACCTTAACAGACTACTCAAGCTCAAGCTCTGTCTCTTCTCTCAGTGTTTGCTGCAGGTGTTTCTCTTGGGACTGGTCGAGCACATTGCTACTAACAGCTGCGAACAGTGATGTAGTTATTGCTATTTACATGAAAAACAAGACAGATTCAGGAAAACGTGGTGTAAATATAGAGAAACATTTAAATTTGTCTTTACACCTGTGCTCTCATGCGCTGTCACAGAACTCTTATTAAAGTGAGAAAAGTAATATTTTGTGCAACTGGGCTTGAAACGACTGCAGTTTGCCCTTTGACAAAGAAATTAGGCTTTTAATCGGACTGAATTCATGACAATAAGTCCGCTGATCGTCATTTATGAAGCAAAAACCCTAAACTTTTTGCTGGTTTCAGGCTCTCAAGTTCCCAAGTTCTCTCTGGAACTTGGACTCGGAGAATATGAGGAAGTTTTCTGCTATTTTCTTTTTAAATCAAACGATTACCAAAAAAATTACTTCCCATGTGAATCAATCATGAGGTCAGCCATAAAACATATTCCAATTTTTACTGTAAGAACAAAATGTGGTTGAAAAACGTGACCTCCTCCTGCAGCGTAGTCCACTTCCCTGCTTCCATCCACGCGCTCTGTATATTCCCCAACACAATCGTGTTGCTTCCTCTTGAGGTTGGTTAATAAAAAGATACTCGTCTAGATACGTTTAGTTTTTTTACTCATCCTCACATTTGGTAGATGAGTGCACTGAGGGTTAGCGCTGTCGTCAAGGGTTAGGGGTGGGAGGGTTCTCCTTATTAGCCATTAATCCAACAAACCTGGAGGTCAGGTGGGATGGAAAACCGTGAATGAATTGAATTGGGTTTTTTTTTTGGGGACTGTGGAACAATTTGTAAACCTTGGCCTCCATCATTCTTGCCCATTAACAAAAAGAAACCCTGAACTTCCTACATTAGGAAAAAGAAATCCAGCCACATCAAGCTCTGATGACCATCAGACTCGAAGGACTTTGCCTTGGTGATAAACAGTCCAGACCTGCGAAAAATGGCAACGGAGAGTTAGTTAAACCTTTTTCTCCCAAACGAGAAACGCGATAAAATCCTCATTGCGACACATGGGACCAGGCACATTACGTTCAACCTCTTAAGTATTACTTTAAGCTCGTTACGTGGCCTTAAAAACTTCCTGAACACTTCTGTAGGCTCAAAAAGACATGATCACCTTCTGGTCTTTCCTCTTTTTAACCCATGTCCATTTCTGGCTACCATCAGTCCACACTGAGCAGCATCAATGTTCCAGATCATCAAGTGAGAAAAGAGGCTGAACATTTCAGACCAGGATCTCTAACAGCAGTGTTTGATACAGTCAGGTCTCCCCACAACTACGGGTCACAGTTGGGGTAAAAAAATAAATAATTGTGGGATAAAGACCGAGAGTGGGCGTCCTAGATGGAGCTCTCGTCAGGCTGCAGGTCCAGCTGTGTGTGTTTCCTCTTCTCCAGGATCCGGTTGAGCTCCTCCGTGAAGGAGTGGTAGAGCGGCGACATGCCCTCGTGGTCGGCCTGCCTCAACAGCACGTAGCTGTTCCCGTTCATCTTCCTCAGCACACTGGGCAGCGTGGCCGACAGCCCGTTGGCATAGTCCATGTTGGGGAGGGGAGGTGGCATGGGGAGAGGAGGGGCTGGAGGGGGTGTTTTTGTCGGAGACATCTGTCCATTCCCGGGGACGATCTGGAGGAAACCGTCGCCCAAATCCCCGAAGTTCGGCATCGAGATGGAGTGACGGGCCTGGCGGCCGTTGCAGTGGCTGGAGATGGTTTTAAGCTCAAAGTGGGAGCTCCTTTTTCTCTCGGAGGCCCCCAGGACCTGCAGCCCTTGCTGGGAGAACTTTCGGTCCCGCGAAGCCCGTCTGGTGCAGAAGCTCACGTAGAGCAGCACCACGGACAACACCAAGCAGAGCCCTCCGAGGACGGCCACCAGGGAGATGTACACGGCCTCCATGTGACTGTAGGTCTGGAACTCGGGAGCCGGATGCAGCGGAGCGGGAGGCGAAGGCAGTGGCTGCTCGGTGGGGCTGCTGGTGGAGAACACAGCTGGGTTGGACACTGTCGTGGGATTAGTCGTGGCCATGGGCTCCACGGGGAAGTAGGGGTCGGTGTGCACCCTGACCGTGTACAGATAAACCAGGACTGAGGCCGAGTTCTCCACAGCGAAGCAGCGATAAGACCCGCCCTGTTGGGCGCGAGCTCCGATTATGAGGAGGCCGTCTGTGCCGATGCGGTAGCCCGAATTCAGGTCGTATCCCTGGAGTTCTTTGCCGTTGAGAGTCCAGCGTGGAGCTGCCAGGTTGGAGCGCAATTCACACTGCAGCAGCACGTCGTCACCGGACATCACCGAGCGCCTCCGGTGGACCACTGAGCAAAAACAGAAACAGAGAGCAAGAGACATAAGATGAAACGAGTGCGCTTCGGCACAGAGACAAGATAAAGGGATGGAGAGTGTGAGAGGGGCAGTGTGACAAGTGCAGGTGCGCGGCGCGCCTCAAACCTTTCACCATCGCTTTCTATTACATTTCATAAGCCTCTTTAAATGTAGTGAGCCCTGCAATGCAGCCGGCATGACCGGCCGACCTCCAGCAAGAGAGGAACTGATTAAAGTGTGTGCGCTGGGACCTGGGGGATGGGTAAAGGAACGCACACCTAATGAAATCCCTTAATAGCTGCTAAGTGCTCGAGTTTTTCGGGCAGAGAAAAGAGCAGTAAGTGTTGGACTTGTTTCACCCCATAATCCGAGCATGTGTGTGTGTGTGTGTGTGCGATAGAGTAACTCATCAAAGACAGTGAATGGAAGGTAAAGCTAAGTACTACACTTTCTCAAAATTAAAAGCATAATGGATTTAGTACAGTGTGTGTGTGTACATGTGCGTGTGCGTGTGGTTGTAACATACCGTTTCCTAAATTCTCCTTGCAGCCTCTGGTCCCTCTCAGAATATCCTGGGTTAGGTTTGACCTGAAATAAGATGATTTAAAAATCAGTTACGGTTATGAAGCATTGAGTTTTTTGTCTTTCTTTTTTCGCCTCACTGTGATTACACATCTCTGTTCAGGTGAGTCACAGCCATGACGGGCAGAGATTAAGAAACATTTTTAGGTAGTATAAGACATAAAACAAAACAAGCAACAGAATTGTGGTAATAAAATCACATAAAACTTTTCTACAATCAAGATTTCATCCTGAAAACAACCTTCATGGCACCAAAAGCTTTCTAAAACCATAAGACCAATTAAAAACAATAACTAAGCGAGGCGGGGTTGTTGTTGTTGGCTACGTTTTGGCAGCAATACTAGTTTCATTTTGACAGGAGGAAAACCGAATTTTTTGCAGTGTAACTGCTGTAAATGCAGAAGGTTCCAGGCAGAGGGAGCATACGTAAATGTTTGTTTTTTTAAATCCAGTGCAGTGCAGAATGGTAGCAAGAAAAATCCTGCAGGATTTTTACTTTCTCTCCATATTTCTGTTCTCCAACACTATAGAGCAGACTGTTCACATTCCTCTATAGAACAATAACAAAAGTGATTTAATTGCTCTAGAAATTAAGTGGAAACAGGGGGAACTGCTTCCTCAGACGCAGGACAGAAAACAAATCCACAGGAGGGGCCGATGTGTCCGCTGCGGTAACGGAGATTAAGATGTCTGCTACTCATTCATGCAGAGTGAATGAAGAGAAGGGGCACAAACAGCCCCCGGTGCAAATGAAAGGGGGCACGGCAATGTGCATGTTTGAGTGTGTGAGAGCGAAAATATACTGTAAATCTGCTTTTTAGACATGGGGGTGAGAATCGTGTGAAATTCAAACCTTCCCACTCCAGAAGAACTGAGAAGAGCTGATGAGAAAAACTGAGGTCGACCACATTGTCTTAGACCTGCTTTCATAAAAAAACATGTGCGCGGTTGAGTAAAGTGTATGAATAATGGATTAGACTCCAGGATTACTGTTGGGCCCTGGAGGAACAATTAAACATCAAGTAAAAAAGGTTGGGTTATGCAAAAAATGAACACTGATTATTCATTTCTGTTTGGCGGTTTATTATCTTAAAATGGGCTAATACAGTCTCTCAACAGTTCACTAAATTTATTTGACTGTCGTGTTTGCACCTGCTAAACTTAATTTCTCTAAACTTTTCAATTAAGGGGGCCACTCTTGTTTTCTCAGACTCTCAGCCGAACGCACACAAAGGCAGAAGGAGAAAAAAAAAGGAAGACGTAAAAAAGGAGTTACGAGAGGCAGTGACGGAGGGTAATGAGCAGAACTGACAGGTGGCACTGCAGAGGGGGTTTAGGGAAGAATAGACTCAGGATTTACAATGGAGCAGGGCAAGTTTATCTTTCTGGTTTCCTGTCAAATCTCTGTAACTCAGGCAAACTTGCATATATAACACCATGAGCCTTGTTTGTGCGTTTGCCTCCACACTGGAAAATCTGTGCTTGAGTCTACATGTATCTTGTATTTGCTATTTGTGTGTGTGTGTGTGTGTGTGTGTGCGGGTGTTGTTGTGTTTCCCCCTCACCTCTGCGCACGTGAAGCTATTTCTAGACACACCGTCCCGTCCCAGCCACAGAACGGGTCTCTGGCGAACACGCAGTCATAACAGGAAGTGTATCTCCGACAGGCCGACATCGGCACCTGCACGACTCCGGAGTGGGAGCCGACATAGATGCTCCGCTATGGAACAAAAACATTTATTTGCACCTTGCTCTTTTAACGGCAAAAATTACAGTGTATTTTCTTGATTAATCATCAATTATTAAATGGATTTGGATATTTTTTAAGAAATTTCCATTGCCCGCCCGCTGCAGATTAGCTTTACACCAAACACTTAACTTACACGTGCAGTTTGTAAAAATTTAAATATTCTACATTACTGACTGTCAACAGCACGTTTACACTCCATTTCTATTCTCTACCAAGTCAATTTATTAGCCAGAAACATAATAATCTATCATGTTGTCATTTACGTCGCAAATAGGCCATTTAAACGCCATGAATTATATTAGCATTCAATTCTGCAAACATGAACACATACCAGAGCTGAGGATATGACCATGCTCTCTACGGGCTGCGGCTTATCAAACAATTGCAGCTCTTCTATGATGTGCATTTCTCCGTCGATGTCTACGGCTCTGTGCAACCACCCGTCGTCTGCAAGAAAACACACAACCTTTTCAAAACGATACCAGAAAAACCCTGAAGAGTACAAAAGGAGTTAACCTCATGAAAATGAACATTGCATGGAGCCATCTCTCTGTATTTTTTTGACTAGGGAGGTCATCCTTTCTCTGGCGCTCAGCCCCAAGTCTCTTCATTTCTATTCCGAAGGCTCAGTCATGTCCTGAAGCAGCTGGGCACCGCAGCTTTCCGTAAATAGAGTAAATAGTGATTTGTATGTGACTATTTCTAGTTGTGGATTAATAAACATCATGTTTGACAGCTGCGCCGACTCGGGCTCCAAATGACGACACCAGCGCAAGATGGCAGCGCTCCTATTCGGGATGTTTTGGCTTTGGTTGCACAACAATGCAGAGATGCCACAAACTAATAAGTTACATCAGGCTTTGTCAACACAGAAAATACTTAGTAGGATCATTGCATTGTTGGTTTTGGTCTTTTCACAGAAGTTGCTGACTCACCAGTTCCCAAAAACAGGACGGTGTAAATGTTTCCATCCAGTGCCGGCTCCCTGTGCACGACTATCTTGACATAGTTGACACTCCGCTTGAACAAGAGGGGGCGCACCCCTACAGGGTGCACCTGGCTGGCCATCAGCGGATGCCTCCTGGCAAAGGTGAGGACACTGTCGGGGAGGTCTCGAGATGAGTTGATGCCCTGGGACCGGTGCAGATCTGTTATACACTGCACATACGAGAAAAATGAAGATGTTGAAAGAGCAGGACATTAAATAAATAATCGTAAAAAAACAAAGTGGCTTTAATTAATGCAACTCACAGATCCAGGTCTCGGCTCTGGCACCTTCCCTGTGTACTCCCTCCACTTTGAGTCCTGCGCCTCCATGTACGGCCCGTCGAAAACCTTCTGCACCTCTGCAAAGGCGTACTGGCATATGGCAGACGCTTTGATATTCTTCCTGAAAGACGATAGCCCGCCACGTCCAGAGGACACGCTCAGGATTAATGATTCACCGTTGAATAAACACTGAGAGGTTATTGTCTGAAGAGCAACTGCCACCCAGATCGAATTTCAAACACATGGCAGATCGTCAGTGGCCACTGACAGGTGAAAAGGGCTACCGAGAGGCCTTCCTCTATTCCCTGACAGCCGTGGGTGTTGAAGTGGTGAAGTTTTGTTTTCCACAATCACATTTTCCTCTTGGAAAATCATTTTATTTGTCTTGCACGGACACGTGGGAGTGGTGTCACCGACAGGTGTGTAATTTCCCCTCTTCATCTTCAGGAGCTATTCCCATCATCCACCTCCGAAGGAAATATTTGTTTTTGCAGATTTTTTCAACACCACACTCACCGTAACTAAAATACCCCCCCCCCCCCGTGAGTCACGGATGGAACCTCATTTGTGCTTTTGCTGGAGCACCTGTGACAGAAAAGATTCGTCCAACCGACCGAACAACGGCGTGAGTTGCGAGTCGGGAACCAGGTGACCCTTAATCTCAAGCCTTTAAGGTAAGATTAGTAATGGAGGGGGGTGCCTGCGTCACATTCTTGGGTCCATTGTGTGCCCACCTCAGCCTTCAAAAGCATTCAAGTGAGAAAAATGAGATTGAAGTGAAACCAGAATCTGTCTCCAAAACTGTGGGAGCAGCGTAGCTGGAGGGGGGCTTACTCATTCTGGAACACTTGAGCCTAATGCACGGTGATGACTACCACTCGCACAGGTGTATGTTTTTAAAAGAAACCCAGCATGCAGAAAGACAAGATGAGACACAGAGAAAGACGAAGAAAGAAATGTTCTACTAAAAGAAGGCTACGGCTGCTGCAGTGAACAAAGAGCGCGATTATCCACAAAGGAAGAAAAGTGAGAGGGGAACAGTATTTCGACCTTGTTGCGATGGAATCCTCTCCAACAGAATCTACACACCCGCGGGACAATTTTATGCAGCATGACTCGGCATATCAGCATAAAAACACACTCACTCACATCGCTGCCAGGTTTCCCGACAAGCAGTCGTCGTCCCCTGACACTGTCACGGCAGCTCGGCTGCTCTGACAACGACTCACCTTTGGTTTGACATCCTTATTTTTTTCTGCATACAATCGTTTATCCTATAAAAATGGAGCCAAATACAATAATGCTTCTTCTGTCTGACTAAACAAAGCTGTTTGAACTCCAGAAAATGTACAGTATGTCCGAAAAAGAAAAAGACTCCGGACATTTTCCGGAGTTTGGACATGACGATGAAAGCTGATGTGTTTTTGCTTTTCTCTGGAAATTTCCCTTCTGTATTCTCACATGGGCTCACTTGGACATTTGCTGAACAATTCTACTCGTGGGGCGCTGGCAGGGAAAGTTCCAGAAAATGTCCGGAGCAACATTTGCGGACATTTGTGCCGTCACATACAGAACTTCCGTAAAATGTCACTAAAATGTGTCCAAAGCACCAACATTTTCAATTAAAATTGAAATTTAAGATTTAGTTTTAGTTCCATTGAAGGGATTTGTTAGTGTTGTCAGAGACACACCAATGAATAAACCCTGTACTGTACATAAGAAGTGCCAGAGGTGTTAAATATAAGATTTTTTTTAAAAATACATACCTTTATATAATCTAAACAAATTGACAAAACTGTCAATGAAAAACCAAAATATGGCTTAAACTGGCAGAGGTTTAGCATAAACGTATCCCTCCAAAGTCACATCTCTGGCGTGGCAGAATTTAACGTATAGTCACTTACCACTCGAGGCCAAAGACGCCGTAGAAAACGCTGCTGTGAGCGTCGCGACCCTGCAGGACGAACACACTGCGCAGGACGTTGAGGTGCAGCTCGTACTCTGGGACGGAACACACCAGTCGGGCCTTGAGGAAGGAGGTCCACTTCCTCTGCAGGGTCCGCTGGCCACCCCAGTCAGTCTGCACACAGAGGACACAGCGGGTGGATCAGTGGATGCTCACGTGAGCTTATATGTATATATATATATTCTGGCATATGATCACACAAATCCTCCCGCGCTCTCGTATATGTCGCAAACACATCAATGGCAACTAATCTGTGACTTGTAATAAAAGTGACACAAGACCACTGACGAGAATGGCTGTAAACAAGACACATGCATCTACAAAACGACAGGAATCATGATTCGCACATAATAGAGATGAGGCAAGGACAAAGATATGTCTTATGTAAGTGGGGCTGAAATGTTAGCCGTGTAACTCCGAGTACACCTACTGAAGCACATTTGCTCTAATTGCATTTGTGCAGCACTGGGAGGCAAAGCTGCAAGAAATCTCTCTCTCTCTTAAAGAGTAATTTAGCACACCTCATTTAAAAGAGAGGGGAAAAAAGAGATGAGGCGACTCTGCTTTTTTTTTAAAGAATTAAATTATGGTTCTTCATTTTTCATTGTTTATGTCTCTCGCAGAGATCCGTCGCTCGGCCTGCCTCCGCCTCCCACACAAAAAAACAAAGCAGCCTAAATTGACATTAACACAAAAGCAGCGAAAACAAAAAATGTCCGTACCAGGAGCACTTCCATCGATAATAAAACTCAATATTTTTGGCATAAGAATCAGACGGAGAGAGAGAAACGAACTGCAGACAAATGCATCCACTCTCGAGGTTCACTCTTTGCACAGAACAAAAATCTCTGGGGAGTTGCCATTGGCAAGAGAGGTTGGAGAAGCAGGGGTGAGATGGATGCTCCGGAGAAAACAACATAAAAAGTTTCCTGATGGAGATGGATGCCAAGTTATTATTGTGGAAAAGAGCCACGGGGATGCACTGATCAATCACAGTCTACGTCAATCAGAAAAGCGACTGGGTCTAATTGGGCTTCCACGACGCAAATCGCAAGGGAATCCAAGCGTAGCAGGGAAATGAACCCTGGTGGAGATGATGGAGTTATAACATCTTTCTTTGTTTGGAGACATACGTAACTAAAGATTGAACAGTGTCAGAACGGCAGCGACTTCTGCTTTTCAGCATCACTGAAAGGGCCTCGTTTTCATGTCGCGTACATCCTTCTCTGTGAAAATAGGTCACGATCGCAGGGGAAGTCGGAAGAAGAGGGAAGAGCGCAACTAGTCCGGCAGCGCAAAGATGGCAAGTCTTCAGTGGCTTTCAGACCAGAGGCTCTACTATCAGCAGATCTGCCTCCAACCATGCAGCCTGGTGTCTGGCCGCCACAAACGCAGGGCCGGGGACCCAGCTCGACATCTGCATGCGACGCCGTGGCCTACTTCAGAGTTATTACACTCTCGAGTGCTCCCAAAACTCCACAGAGCCGAGGAAGAGAGGAGTCCATCCTGAAATGACTTCTTTTAGTTGCAGGGAGGAGCATACGGACATGAGCCATGGGATGATATAATAAATAGTTGAAATCGTTTTACGTGAGCAACATTTTCAGAGATTATTTACTCGGCCGCAGTTGTATGTTAACTTTTTGAGCATTAATGCATATGAATGTGAACCATCCGACGAAAAGAAAAATATAATTACAAGATGTATAGCTGCAGAATCATTTCCTTTTAAAAAAAAATATTGTTGGGAGTCTTCAGTGTAAATGAATAAATAAAGTGTTAATACAGTTTGGGAATGAATATTTTCAGCAAATCTATGCTAAAACGTCAGAGAAAGAGGATCTTTTCAAAATTACAGCTTAAAAAAAATCTATATTCAATGTCTGTATGTGGAAATAAAGTTAAGGAACAAACTATAAACAACTTCTAAGCAGGATTCGAGCATGAAAAGCTCCAAAATAAAGGAGCTATTGACGGCTGCAAAGTAAATAAAAGTAAGCCCCTCACAGTTTTGGAACTTGTTACAGATAAACGCCTTCATCACTTTTACGTAGAAGTCACGACAGGGAATTGCGAGGTCGGACAAAGTAACGGTTACATTTCACTTTAATCAGGCCTGATCTGAAGGCTGCTGCCCCACAAGGTGAAGTCTTAACTTCCTGTGCTCAAATAAAATCCAAACCCCGAGAATGAATTAATCTAGAGTTGTTGTTGTTGTTGTAGTCTATGAAAATTCCTCTATATTTCAAATATGTGAACTGCATTGATGAATAAATCAATATCCAGCTAAACCTCCTCAATGGAAAAAAGACATTTTAAAATCTCTCCTCCCTTTTCCACCAGCGATACCGCTCCTTCTCGCCATTTCTGAATAAATGTGCAATTAATATTAATCTAAAAACATAGACAGATGAAGCCAGACATGTTACGTTCTCCAGTGTCACAAAACAGGGGCTATAAATTGTGGCGGAGCAGCTCCAGGACAACATCAGATACAAGAAATTAAGTAATAAATCTATGGAATAATCACTTTCCAGATGGTGCAAAACTAGAAAAACACAGAGGCAGTCAAGTTGTTACCTGCCAGAATCACAACCCATTGATTGGTCGCCCTCTGATGGGACTTTGAAAACTAACATCCAATCAAATCTATCATCTATTTTCATGCTAATTCTTTCCACAGTCTCAACAAAGGTGTTCAAACGAATGAATGACTTATTTGATTATTTCTGAACATAATTTCAGGCACTTTTCTGTAAAGAAAAAAAAAAAGAAAAGGAAGGAAAAAAGTGATTTCAGTACAGCAGCATACGGTGATGGTGATTACACCAGTGTGAATGGGATAAAAGAAACGGCATGGAGGAAGAAAGAGAGGAAGAGAAAAAGGGAAGAAGAGGGGACCTCTAGGAACTGTTGCCGGGCATGCTGTCTAGACCGGAGATGCTGATCACAAGTGAAATGAGGTGAGTGGGAAATAGAAGACGAGGAGGAGGAGGAGGAGGAGAGGAAGAGGGCGAGATGGCAATAAAAGCAGGGGGTGGAGGTTGGTGGGCTTGTAGTTTGCCTGGCAACAGTGGCAGATTGGGGACGGCCAACCGCTGGGTTCATTCAGCACTGAAACGACTGTCGGAGCAGAACGGCAGCTGAGCGAGAAAGTGAGAGAGAGAAAGTCTCCATAAAAAATCCATTTACACTAAATAATCCCACACTTCAAATGACAAGCCTTTCAAGCCTTCTTTCTATTTTAAAGGATCAACTTCCTAAGCCCAGTGAAGCCAGTAAATATGATTATGGTTATTGACGCTTCAGGTCAGTCCCTCTCTCTGACCTTGCAGACTCGGGCGACGCGGGACACCTTGGTCTGGCTCGGGTAGGCGATCTGCTCCTGGCTTCTCTCCGTGAAGAAGAAGTAGATCTTGTCGTCGTCCCCGATGGAGCTGTTGACGCTCTCCTTCAGCAGCACAGAGCCCACAAAATCTGCCTCTGTACACACACACACACACACACAAACACACACCGGACACACACACACACACACACACACACACACACACACACACACACACACACACACCGGACACACACACACACACACAAACACACACACACACACACCGGACACACACACACCGGACACACACACACACACACACACACACACACACACCGCTCAGACTCACAAACTCATACGAGACCTATTAGCAGCCTAGGAAGTGTCTCCTTGGAAACTAAAGATTTGAGCTGCAATGCAGAGCATTTTAATGAGATTTTTATTCCGTTTCTGTTGTAAAAGCAAAAGATCTTTGATAAAAAAAGTGTCGAGCAAAATGTCAAATGGACCATTTAGTGGTGTAAGTGAAAGTATGAACAAGTGTTTGACTGCAGTTACTACCCTGTTTTTCCTTTATTCCTATAATGTGTTTTCTCTGGAGTTGCACTTACCCAGAAGCCACCGGGTCGGGGCCTCCTCGGTCCTGAGCGTGGGGAAGGGGAAGTTCCTGCGCACGTCTGGAGAGCTGCGGAACTCGTACTGAGAGGCCGTGAACATCTCGCCGTCTGATGAGTGGCGGGTTTTGTAAACGGAGCACGGGGAAAAAAAGAAATAAGAAAGAGAACAGGATGAATGGATTCTGTTAAAACTGAATCAAGAGAATGTTTGAATTAATTCCTTCAAGTCTTGAAAGGACAAGTTCCGGACACTGTCCCGAGACTGAAAATGTCCGGATTTCAGTGGAGTTCATGTGTTGCTGTGGCTACACAAGCTGAGGTTAGATGCACATTTTGGGGGAAACATACCCACGAAGAGGCCGGTGAACCCCTTGGCCGGGTCGTAGGGACACCGGTCTCTGCCCTCCTCGAAACCCGAGGAGAAGCTGAAGCGCTGTGCATCCTGACAGAGAGAGAGAGAGAGAGAGAGAGAGAGAGAGAGAGAGAGAGAGAGAGAGAGAGAGAGAGAGAGAGAGAGAGAGAGCAGGGACAACTGTAGATCCATAATCATTCATTTGAATATCTATATTCATGCAGTGTGTGGTTAATTAAAATCACACAAGCTCTTCTTCTTACTATGTAAGCGCAGAGGGGTCTGAAGGCGTTTGTGCCGCAGGCGTACAGGTGAGTCTCGTTGTATCGCTGCAGGAAGCGGATGTGGTTGTAACACTCTGTCTGCAGAGTCGAGAGAGAGAGAAACTGGTTATTTCTGCCTCAACAAAAACTTAAGACTTTGGAAAACAGTGACCTGCCAATCCACTTCATGCACAAAGGGCTGTTTCATGCAACTATTAAATGAGTGTATTTTTTACTTTAAATGCTCAACTTCCAGTTTGGTTGCTCGGGGGCACAGGAGAAGCGGATTAAGGAGCAACCGAGAGGGATTATTCTTTCATTGTGTTTCATTTTTGTTCTCCGATAAGCACTCGGGAAAAATAAAGACGCGAAGAGAGAAGTAAGTGGCTGAATAATAATGGCGTGGAGCTGCAGCCTTGTACCTGGTTGTCTCTGCCTTTGTTGAGACACTGCTTCCTCTGTTCGGGGGAGGCGTCCCAATCAATCTGCACACAACAGGGGGTAATAAGGGCGAGTCAGTTATAGCTCAGTAAGTGAGAGGGGTGAAAATAGAAAAATAGATCTCTGGACAGACGTAGACATTATAGAAAAAGAAGGACAGCACATTGAGTTTTTTCTCAGAGTTTCTAACTCTCCTGGAAAACGCCTGGTGCATTTGATCCGATAACCATGAAATTGGAATAACACGGGATTTGCTCCATCTGCTTACGGCTATTATTAGTTTGTCCTCTTTAAGCACTTAGATGATGCGGAGGGGAAAGAAAAGAAGAGAAAAAACACCACTTTGCCGTTTCTTTGTTAACACTGGCGGCGACGTGGCTCGCAGCGTCTTGGTGAACACTCACCGTGGAGTTTGCAGGTGTGGCGACGTTGGAGGTGTTGAGCGCGTACAAAGCTCCTCTGCCGCCCACGTACAGCAGCCCGGCCTCCTCCTCCAGCAGGAAGGTGCTGTAGTTCCCGGAGGAGCCATTGAAGCGAGCGCTGCCCAGCAGACCTGCCGACACATGACCAACAACAAAGGTTCTAGTCTTTGGTGTGTGGGGTTCGGTCCCGGGTTAATAGTTTAATAGTTTAGGCAACAGTTCAACTTGGCGTCAGGAGTTTTGACGTTTTGGCCTGAGCCTGTTTCAACAGGACAGAAGTAGGAGCTCTCATCTGGTTATGTTTTAGCTGTAAAGAATTTCCTTAACATTGACTATATCATGTAAGTTATTCTTCAACTGCTTTTCTCTGTTTTATATGAGTATGAACTGAGAGTCTTGGGCAGATGGTTGGAAAATAAAACGAGACATTTCACGATGTGATGATGGAAACTGAGTTGGCAGTTTAGTTTTTTCAAACTATTTTTGATTTGATTTTTGCAGAAGCGAAGATAATAAGCAGTTTCACTGATGATGAAAATAATCCTTAGTTGTGTCCTGAGTCAGCCCGCTTCATGGATTTGGATTTTTGTTTTTTATCTGTCTGCCGCAAGTCTTTACGGACTTACAACACAAATTTGTAGGAGTAACAATTTAGAAAATCATTTTACAAATTTTACGTGACTTAAATGAGATATGGTCGTTGTGCTTCTGCTTGTGCTCCAAAAACAATAAACATGGGAGTTTCTTTAAATTTCCATTTAACAAAATAAAACTGTTGAAAATATGAAGGTTTTTATGATTATGATGTTTATGTTTTTAATGTCAGTGGTTTTATTTTATATTTTTAAAAAACATATGCAAATGGGACATTTTGATATCAAAACCAAACCTAAAGTCAAAGTCCACACAACGCCAAACAGCATGAGGACGCCTAGCGTGACTAGATGAGGGTGAGACTCCTGTGAGCGATGTGTGTGTGTGTGTGGGGGGGGGGGGGGGGGGGGGGGGGGGGTGCATGGGGGGGGGGGGGGGGTATCACTGGAGTGATTGCTGAGAGGACTGTCGAGAGAGAATGTGGGGTTGGGGGCACAGGGGAGGCAACATTTCAGGGCATCCAGCAGAAATTGTGCCCCAGTACTGCCACAACGCATCAGAAGTGCTGCCACAGCTTCATCATCATCATCATCATCATCGTCGTCGTCATCATCATCATCATCATCATCCTCCCTGCTGTGTGTGTGTGTGTGTGTGTGTGTGCGATGGGGAGTGATGGGGGAGGGGGGTTCACACAGTAAGTGGGCCACACTAGGGTTGGAGCTGTCACTGAGTTGTATGTTGTTCCAATGTATAGTGTTTTTCTTTTTCCTTTAGCGACGCTATTCACATTTTACAAAACAACTGGTCTGGTGCACTGAACTCAATTCGTGTGCGGCACCTCAGAAACGGGGGCAGGTCGGTTGATCTGCCGCTGTGGGACAGTAGAAAAGGAGGACACTGTTGTTTTTCCTTTTTTTTTTTCCGTGGGTGTAGATCTCCCTCAGAGCAGAAGTACCGTCGGCTCGCCGAGCTTTGATTTGCATGAAAAGTGAGAGATTAATGTCTGATTAGAATGAACCCGACACACAGAAGAAGGAACGCGCACATGCGGCGAGAACAGCTGTCATTCGAGAACAACAGAGTAATTGAAGGTATCAACATTGGAGATGGGCAAATTAATCTCCACCGTCTCCTCCTTCCTCTCCTCCTCCCGGCGTGAATCGGTTGACAGGCGTGTTCCAGCTCCCAGTAATAAGACAACCTATATTTGTCTCTCCTCGCAGATTGATTTGCAGCGGTGTGAGGGCCCGCAGGCCTGTCGCACTTAATCTGTCCTCCTGTTCATCGTACTTCAGACGGAGCGAGAAGGCGGCCAGGGCGTTCGCACAGTAACCGCTGAACGTATGTACACGATTAGCCAGCATGTTATTCTATATTTCATGGCTCGTTAAATCCGTCAGTGGCAAAATGTGGCCACTTCCTGAATATATGAGACCAACATACACAAATAATAGGCCATTAAAGTTATTCAAATTTTTAAATGTATGTGATTTATTTATGAGGACACAATATGAAGTTGATCTCGCAGAGTGACTCATGCTTCCCGTGACTAGTAAACTGATTCTAGGCATGAATGGTTTAGTTCCCCTTTAAATCAGGAAGTATTTAAACAAAGAATATCATGTGATAGAGCACTGAGTGTCAACTTTTTGGTACCTGACCGCTTTTTGTCACCGGCTTTTGCGTGACACATTTTAGTTGGTGCCTAAAAAAGTATATCTGAATGTGTCCAGGGTCCCACAGGGTCCAGGGCGTCCCCTGACGGGACCGTTAACTTTTTGTGGTTGGGAAGTTGAGGAAAAAACTACAAAGACACATAAAACTACAACCGACAGACTAAAAAAAGACAACAGAGAGAAACAAAACAACTACAAAGATGCAAAAATGGCCGCAAAGAGGCAACGTTACTACAAAGAGACACAAAATAGATGTCTGTGCCCACGGGCCCATTGTCTCAAGATCCAGCAGTGGAAATCTTTGTTTAGGACTATGTGCATTGGTTTATGCTTATGAGTTTATGAGATAAAAACAAAATTAAAGAGTTCTGTGTAAACACCTTCTGTTTCTAATCACAGGTGATGCTGTCAAACCAATTAAAGGATCCACTCAGCTGAAACTGGAATTCCTGTCTTATCCAAAACAAAGATACCAGAAGATAAACACACACACACACACACATCATTTAATATCTTGAACGACAGTATTACTAATCCTTTCACTGCTCTGATTCATAACGGCCGCGATGATAATGAGGGCGACAGCAAAGTCTCCCATGACAGTTTCATCTTGCGTAATATACAAGACGCCCTAAACGCTTTTCCCACATCATCACATGGAGGACGCTGTCTGCCCCACATGACACGCTGCGTGTCTGACCTGTCACATGTTGGGCGCACCGGCTGATGACGGCGCTGCAAGTGCCCATCGATTCTCCATGAAGCCCAGAATCAAACTGCCGTCTCCCTTCCCGCCCACCTTCCTTCCTTCCTTCCTCACCGGCTCCGTCACTGACAGCCAGACAACAACAGGGACTCTCTTTCTGGTCAATAATTAGGTTATTACCATACTGGCGATGTCATGCTCATCAAACTGATAATATGCACGACAGCTGCATATATATATATATATTTTGCATAACTCCTTGTAGAAGAAACCTTCCTCTAAAGTTTCCAAAAATCGACTCTGCACCTTTTTGAGAGTGGTGACATTAAAAAAACAACAACAGTATTTTAACATCATTAATCCCCAAAAACATAAATTTTGAGCAACTTTGTGTAAATATTGAAAAGCCTCTGCATCTCACGCAGTTGGAGAGTAATTATAATTAATCACCTAGAGGCTTCCAGATTTAGTGATTTCATATTTTTGAGATCTGTTACTAAAAAAATATGTGTTTGTGATTTTCCAGGAAATTTCATCCAAGCTTTAATCATACTTAGAAATAATTATCGGCCTCATGATAATTGCAGCTAATTAACGACCACGAATGTCTTTTATGCAGCAAAGAGGTAATTTCAGGAAAAACACTTTCTGTTAGTGCTACTAGAAAACATAAACTAGTTTGAATATAAAGCAAACCAACGTGTAGAATTTGCGTATAATTATGGCTTTAATGAAATCTTCACATTAGACAGTGAAGATTTGAGTGAGCAATGAGCAGCTCCTCTGACACAACCAGAGGTCAGGACACGCTGGGGGGTGGGTTCATGCAGACCGGGCACCATCACACACACACACACACACACACACACACACACACACACACACACACACACACACACACACACACACACACACACACACACACACACACACACACACACACACACACACACACACACACACACACACACACACACACACACACACAGATGCGAGAGGGTGAAACAGAAATACCAAAAAAACAATATGCACAAAATCACGCATAATAATGCACAAGACAACGCTGTCCTCCTCACGAGGACACATCTCTGCTGATGTTTAAAGGAGAGTTACGCAAACACGAAGGAAGCCCAGGGCTGTGACGAGACTCGCTACCATGTGAGTCATCCAAGAGTTGACCAGCAGCCTTGGGTTTTTTTTTTCCTATCTTGTAAAAATAGTGGCCGACGAGAAGGACTACGGTGACGAACGCAATGTCCCCAGCCCCAAGGGCGGCAGGGCGGCCTCGCTCTCAGACCCCGGCACGGGGAGGTGCGTTGTTGTTTTTTTACGCCCCTCGATCTTTGGTGACAACACACACCCCCTTTAGGAAAAGAGAAAACCAACGGTGAGTTAAACCTGGATCACAGAAGGGCTGCAATTACTGTCGGCTACGTGTGGGGGGAAAAAATACAAGAAAAGAAAAGTGTCTCCTTCTTTTTGCGGAACTTTTATTGTAGAGTTTCTACTCTGTGTGGACAGAACGACACAACAACATGAAGTAGGCAGAAGATCATTTACGTTTATATTTAATTCCAAGTGTTATTTTCCAAATAAGTCTAAACAAATGGGTTTCTATATAAGCCGAAACATGAAAGCCTGTTTCCCCAGTTCAGTTTGGATGTCAGTTTTATTTACGTGGCCCAATTTATTTATTAAACCAAGTCAAAGAACTTTAACAACCAATAACCAAGTCAATTTTGGGCTGAAATCTACCCAAACCCTAACCCCTAGTGGTGTACGATCTTTTGGCCCTCGGATCAAGCCTTACTGGTAGCCCCTCGATCTGCTTAAAACTAAAGGAGACTGTGCTTTTGATGTCCTTGACTTTGTAATTCTCTTCCATTTGAAATTAATCCAATTTGTTTTGGCCACTTGGGGCAACTCAACACTGACAACTGGCAACTCAAATGATAAAGCTGATACGTGGAGCAGAGAGTCGCATATTCACAGAATAACAAAATGAGGAACAGCGTTAGTATTCATTATGACTCTTGTTGCTGTACACCTGACGAATGTACGTCCTGGATTCATTCTCCTTTCGCCTAACACACAGACACACACACACACACACACACACACACACACACACACACACACACACACACACACACACACACACACACACACACACACACACACACACACACACACACACACACACACACACACACACACACACACACACACACACACACACACTGTACCTTGTGCTTTGCTACAAAAATCAATGTGGAAAGTCAACAGAGTGCTGAAGTGTGCCAGGGGCCATACAGCCTGTTAGCTGGTTTCTGTTAAATGTTGTCCTCCCATGTGCGTGTGTGTGTGTGTGTGTGTGTGTGTGTGTGTGTGTGTGTGTGTGTGTGTGAACAACTGCCCCTTAGGAACATCTGCCATTTTTTTCCAATGGGTTCTCACGCACACGCACGCACGCACGCACGCACGCACCACACACACACACACACACACACACACACACACACACACACACACACACACACACACACACACACACACACACACACACACACACACACACACACACACACACACACACACACACACACACACACACACACACACACACTTCATGTGTCTACTGAAAAGGAGTGAAGAAATCGTCAGTGAGTCAGAAGATCTGAGGAGATGGTGTTGTGTGTGTGTGTGTGTGTGTGTGTGTGTGTGTGTGTGTGTGTGTGTGTGTGTGTGTGTGTGTGTGTGTCTGTGTGTGTCTGTGTGTGTGTGTGTGTCGACGCTGAGCCGTCACAGGTGGCGTGTCCAGAATGTTCACACGGACGCTCAGACATACTGGTAATCCTCCATGTGGAGTCGGAGATAGATGGTAAATCCACTGTATGTTTGAGCATGAGACACAAACACACACACACACGCTTACAAAAAGATTTGGGGACAAATGCTGGAAGGAAAGACTGACTTAACTTCCTCGGACAGTGTAAGAACTGTCAGCTGTCGTCAACTCTGTTGTCCACCTTATATAAGCATCCCCCTCGTTTCTTCACCAGGGCCCAGGAGAGTCGGCGAACGTGACTCCGCATTACCTATGCGATTAATACACAACTGGTGAGAATAGAAGGCGAAGTGAACGGTGTTCCCTCCGTTATTCCGTTCTGTTAGCCGCTTGTCCTTCGAGATTCACAGGGAGGCTGGAGCCAAACAGCCGAGCGCGGGGCGGACATATAGAAAACAATCAACTATTCACACCTTGAGGCAATTTGTTGTCACCAATTAACCAAACCCGCATGTGTTTGTTCTGTGGGAAGACCGAACACATGCAGGCACAGGGAGAAGATACAAACTCCACACACGAAGCGGGGTTCGATGTTACAGTGCTAACCACTTCACCACCTTGTCTTATATATGCACAGTCCATCGTTTTTTCGCATCTGGAAGTTTATTATCGCGCATATAGCAATTACTACGGGCCAATACAGACGCTGTAGCCAAGCAAACATTGGCAGATGATGTAAATTGCTGGATTAGTAGTTTCCACTTTCGACTAAGGAATAAATCAGGTGTTCTTTAGGTTATAAGAAGTTGTTATGGTTATTTATAATAATGTTCATGGGGTTTGATAACAACAATTTTTGTTTGCCGATATGTCGATATCGGAAATGTTTTACTCCCTTATATCAGTATCATCCTCAAGAAAAAAAAATCCATATCGGGCGGGGTCTAGAACGAATCCTTCAAAATGAGAATTTGAATTCTACCATGAATATTTATATTTGCAAACTTAAAGTTTACCCCTAATGGGTAAATCAAGTAGAAGTCTCATGCTGGTGCTGCTGTGATATGTGATGCTCAGGTCACTTGTTATTATTTCAAAGTGGCGGCAAAAAAACCTTCGTAGGACTCTGATCTCGTCCAGGAAGACGAAAGACATCCACAACTTTCATCTCGGAGAAGAAACGCCAACCCGCACATACAGTACAACACACAAACGGTCCTTTGGTTAATTCAAAGCAATGAAATGTCAGCACATAGGAGGGACAAACAAACGCTGTCACACATAGAAATGAAACAACCTCAGTGAAAGCGGCCGAGGCCGAGCTGATATAGTGAGCAAATAATCTATGTTTTCTCTGCTCAACACACTGTAGATGCAGCTGCTCAGGCATTTAGCTCAGACAATAATAGACTTGGCTGAAAACAGTGGATTGGCGAACCATCGTTGGCACCGTCTCTCTCTATCTGTGTAATTACCGTACTACATGAAGCAAACTCTTCCTCCTCTGCTCTTTCGGCTCGTCATAGAAGCAACAGACGACTTACAGTGCATCAATATTTCACAACTGCATTACTTCAGGTCTGGTGGCAGCGGCAGAAAGAGGCCGTGTGGGCGCCGGACAGACGAACAACAGATTTGAGAACATGGCGAAGTCTCCCTCTTGGGAGAGGCAAACTGGATCTAATCGTCACATCTGCCTGTTGAAGCTGGATTCTAAGGCTGTCTTACAACTTTCTCGATGAAAGTTGTAAAACAACATTGATTAGCATTAATTCATGTCCATTTAATAAATGTCAATCCAGAATCATGATTTACTTTACCAACTCGCTGCTGATTAAATATAAATATATATTCAGATATTTAGATATTATTATTATTATTATTATTATTATTGCAATGTTCTGCAATGTGCAGTGTGTAGGATCCCTCTTCATCCGACACACCGGGTCCTCCAGATTTCCATACAGGAGTGCATGAAATCATCTTGTGTCATTCCGTGTCTTATCAACCTGAGCTCCCTCTGATACAGCGTGTCCTTGTACTCCCACTTATGCGGGCCATCTGTAAAGCACGCTGTAAATTAGCGAGCGCCCCATCACCCCAGCGGAGAAACGCAACATAAATCCTCCCACAACGTCTCCCCCTCGGTAGTGACACCCACATACTCCGTCCATATGAAGCAGTGCACACGGGCAGACGTGTCGTCTCCATGACAGGGAGCTTTGCCGAGTGACATGTGTCTCCACGGGGAAAGTGACAGTGGCGTGCACGTGTTCACATTTCACATGATGTGACAAAATGCACGCCGAAATATCACACACACACACCCTCATACACATGGGGTACTCAGACACACACACATGGAGGACTGATGAAACTCATGCTGACACACGTGCACCCACCCTACACCCTCACATGCACTGACACGCTTCCCCATGGTGATTAGAAAGTAGGTCAAGGACAACTTTCTGCGAGGGCAAAGACAAAACTAAAACCTCCGACGACAGACCGGCTCCGGCTTGCAGCACAGAGAGTGCCCGCATTCAGAAGAGTGCGTATGATTTATGATCCGAGTCGGAGTCAGAGATGTGCAAATAAATAGCCGGACGCATTAAGATTTATTCGGAAGAGACAACGATGCTCTCACAAAGGACTTAGTGAAGCTACATGACTCACATGTGCTGCCCCTATCTGATGAACTCTTCAGAGATAATTGAGCTCATCTTTTTTTCATTTGGCTGATAAATAATGGTGGTGATATTAGTAATCAGTCCAGTGCCAGCGGCTCCCAATGGTTGCAGTAAACAGCTCCACATCAGTAGCTGTAAAAGTAACGAGCCACAATCCGTATTTGTGTATTTGTGTAGCACAGCAAATCAGTTGTTTCACTGTGAAGCGAAGGAGCTCGAGTTCCTCTCTCTAGCTGTTTGCTTCGAAAAAAAAGCAGCATATGATAAAACGCGACTCCTCCTCTGTAAGATATATTTCTGATGTATGTGATTCAGACCATTAAGTGGCAAAATCCCTCAGACTGCAACACTCTCGACAGTTCTCTCACGATATTGCATGATAGCAATACCGTCCTCAAATAATACTCAAGAGGTGTGGAGACAGATGCAGTGGAGGTAAGAGCAGAGCTATTTCCGATCAGTCCGCAAGCGCCGGAGTTCCTCTCCCTTCCCTTCTCGCTGCAGCTGCAGTTGTAGCCTCTGCCGCAGTGACGGGGAGCGAGAGGAGAGGAGAGGAGAGGGCAAAGGTGAGCTGGTGGGACGTGTGGTGGGTAAGGTAAGGGAAGAAACACATACAGTTTTCAGGTTGTGTGTGTGTGTGTGTGTGTGTGTGTGTGTGTGTGTGTGTGTGTGTGTGTATGTCTGTGTGTGTATGTTCGCACCACAATGCATCTATTCAGCAGTATTTTCTGCACGGACACTAATCAGGTCCACTGTGCTCAGGACAGGTCCTCTCTTTATATGGGTCTCTTGTCTATTGTTTCATTAGAAGTGTTTGCTGTGCCGTGTGATCTAGGACAGGGCTTGAGAGAGGCGATTAATAACTCGGAGCGTAAAGGAGCTGTCTTCGGGGCCAATTTTTTTGAAAACTGTGCCACTTCTTCAGCCGGGAAGGGGGGAGGAGGAGGAGGAGGAAGCTGCAGCAGCGTCGAATAAGGACAGCGAGGTGAGGGGCTCAGTGGTCCTGTGCTCCTGTGTTTGCGTGGACGCATCTAAAATGGATAATTATCTTGCCCTTGTTTCGCAACTACAATTCCCATTATGCATTTGGGATGTAAACAGTAAGTACCATGTTGCCATAGGATCAGCGAGTTATACGTTTTTTAACAAATTGGCAGCAAGAGTCAAAAAGGCAACATGGAAGGGATAGAAGTGGAAGTGAAAAATAAGTTATTAATATATCATCAGATCAAACTACAATAACTAACCTTTCATTTTTTTCAGAGCATTGCCATGCACGTTTCACTTAATACCGTATCATTGCCTCACAGTCTGAAGACCTCTGACGTAGAAACTCTGTTTACCCCTCACCTTTGACGAAGATCGTTGTCCTGGGAGTGACATCCAAGTCCAGAGATGGGCTGAAGGGGAAGGCCCACAGCTTGGACAGCCTGGCAAGGAGAAGCAGGAGCGGCGGCAGGAGCAGGATGGGCTGGACTGACCTCTGGTCTCCCATGTTTAACTTACAGAACTGGGTGTGAGAAGTGTGTATCCTTAGGTCCAGCAGCAAGCGGATTCAGACTCCTTGATTATCCCCCAGCAGAGAACAGTCTGTGCAGATAAACAGAAGACACTATAACTCAATGAGAAATGATCCAGCAGACCAAATGATTTCAGCAAGATCAGTTTAAAACAGAATGAACATTTGCAGAACAAACACTCAACCGCCCGCAGGGAAACTATACTGAATTTATTAGTCATGAAGTTGTTGTGTACTCAGAATCTTTAGTAAAAGTACTGAGACAGCAATATGAAATATTCCATTACAATTAAATATCCTCCATTCAAAAAATTACAAGTAAAAAATAATAGTTGATGCAGAAAAATGAGCCCTGTGACTGACAAATGATTTTTAAATGGCTTATTATATATAGCTCATATTCAGATTCATACTTTTAATTTGGGTTATTAACTGAAATGGTTTAAATGCTAATGGTCAGTAAACACATCAGTTTCCTCAGACTGTCCATTCCTGACGCTCCTCTTTTCAGCCTCTGTCTGAAACACTTGGTTTTAGCTCCTGTCTCTTTAAGGCCCCTCCCTCCCAATGAAGCCCAGCCTGCTCTGATTGGCCAGCTGGCTCCACTCTGTTGTGATTGGTCAACCGCTTCCAGTGCATGTAGGAAGTTCTCTCGCTCTCGGTTTTCCCAGGCGTGTCAGACTAGCTGCTAGACATGCTTTATGCACTTCCGTAAAATGGTGATTGTTGGGGAATTTTCTTTCCTGCTCACTGACAGGGCATGTCTTTGGAGCGCCCCCCCCCCCCTTTGTGGTACCCAACGCGTACATGTGAGTCCCCTGTAAGCGCTGAGGGACCACAGATGTTATCTGTGACATCACTGCCTAGCTTCTGCACAGAACACATCATACAGAGATCAAATGTTGATGACATCATTTCCCTTTTATCTCAAACACATGAAAGCCTATGTCTTAACCGAGTCAACTATCATATCTCAATCTGCAGGGGGATAACACAGGTCGATTTTGGAAGTCAGCGTGAAGTCAGAGGCATTTGAAAAGCAATTTGGAAACATTTGAATGAGAAGGAGCATGGATAAAGCATCAGTAAAAACGGGGGATGTACTCCAAAGTGATACCACCAGCTACCAATTAACGGGCTTTAATGGAGAGGGAACTTTTGGCAGAGTCGCCAATTGTGTGGACTTAAACACGGGTGAGGTAGTGGCAGTAAAGATCTTCAAAACAAATGACAATGATGTCATTCAAAGTGAAATGGCAATGTTAGAAAAAGTCAGGGCTCTTGACCCTGACCAAAACAACATTGTCAAATTCATTGAGAATTTCACGTTCCATAAACTCCCTTGTGTGGTATTTGAAATGCTGGACAGGAGTCTTTGGAACCTGATGGAGGAGAGAGAGTGGACAGAACTGAGTCTCAATGAAATACGCCCTGTGACCCAACAGTTACTGGTCGCGTGTGAAGCCCTTAAGAATATTGGTATAATTTATATGGACATGAAACCTGACAACATAATGTTTGTCAATCACAAGGATCAGCCATTCAAAATCAAGCTGATTGACTTCGGTCTGGCTCTCCCAGTAAGCCAAGGGGAGGTTGGAGAGGGCATACAGACCTTTGCATACGGGGCTCCAGAAGTAATCTTGGGCCTCCCCTTTTCAGAGGCTGTTGATATGTGGGGAGTAGGCTGTATCATGGCATTTATGTACTTTGGCATGCACCTCTTCCCTCTCGACTGTCCATACGATTGGATGAAAACTCTAGTACACTTGCTGGGCCCTTCAAATCATGACCAGATGGCTGTTGGTAAATACGGCTGGATGTATTTCATCTTTGATGAGGACGAAGGGTGGAGACTACGGACTTCAGAGGAGTACAAGGAAGTAACTGGTCACAGGACAAAAGTTTCAGAGAGTTTTTTCTACTCGGCCAAGAATTTGGAGGATGCAGTAAAGAGATACCCAAAAAAACAGGATAATCTTGAGTATGAAGATAGGATAGCATTTTTAGACCTTCTCAAATGTTGTCTGAATACCAATGCTGAACAGAGAATTTGTCCCAGGGAAGCCCTTTATCACCGTTTTATGAAAATGGCTCACCTGGTAGATGGAATAGAAACCAACTCCTACACAGATATGGCCCATAAGTTCATGAATGTTTCGTCCATGTATTATCTAGATGAATCAGAAGATGTTTCATATTTAGAGAATTCCTGTGCTGAAGATTTCAAAATTAGGGGTGTTGTAGATTCAGAAACTAAGAATTTCAAGCCAAGGCAACTGTGTTTAAATTCTGATAAAGATTCAGCCCCCTCTGGCTTTACAAGGAAATCAGCCAGTTCCTATACACTCCCTGAGAGGTCCAGAGATAAACATTTATATACTGACATACCCAGTCCTTGCAATTTACCTGGACCCTCAGCAGCAATTTACAAAGATGATATTGACGAAGGTATCGTAGAATACAACCATAAGCCATCTACTTCATATCACTCATTTCCTGTAAAATTGCCGAATGTGCTGCAAAGCGATACCACCAGCTACCAAATAACGGGCTTTGAAGGAGAGGGAACTTTTGGCAAAGTCGCTAAATGTGTTGATTTAAACACAGGCGAGGTAGTGGCAGTAAAAATCCGCAGAACAAATGACGATGAAATCATTCAAAGTGAAGTGGCAATGTTAGAAACCGTCAGGGCTCTCGACCCTGACCAAAACAACATTGTCAAATTCATTGAGAATTTACAGTTCCATAAACTCTCTTGTCTGGTTTTTGAAATGCTGGACAGGAGTCTTTGGAACCTGATGGAGGAGAGAGAGTGGACAGAACTGAGTCTCAATGAAATTCGCCCTGTAACCCAACAGTTACTGGTGGCGTGTGAAGCCCTGAAGAACATTGGCATCATTCACATGAACTTGGAACCTGAAAACATAATGTTTGTCAATCACAAGGATCAGCCATTCAAAATCAAGCTGATCAACTTCGGTCTGGCTCTCCCGGTAAGCCAAGGACAGGTTGGAGAGGGAACACAGCCTATTGCATACGTGGCTCCAGAAGTAATCTTGGGCTTCCCCTTTTCAGAGGCTGTTGATATGTGGGGAGTAGGCTGTATCATGGCATTTATGTACTTTGGCATGCATCTCTTCCCTCTTGACTGTCCATATGATTGGATGAAAACTCTCTTGCAATTGCTGGGTCCTCCAAATTATGACCAGATGACTTCTGGTAAATACGGCTGGATGTATTTCATCTTTGATGAGGACGCAGAGTGGAGACTACGGACTTCAGAGGAGTACGAGGAAGTAACTGGTCACAGGTCAAAAGTGTCAGAGAGTTTTTTCCACTCTGCCAGGAATTTGGAGGACGCAGTAAAGAGATACCTGGAAAATCAGGATGATCTTGAGTATGAAGATAGGATGGCATTTTCACACCTCCTCAAATGTTGTCTGAATACCAATGCTGAACAGAGAATTTGTCCCAGGGAAGCACTTTATCACCGTTTTACAACAATGGCTCACCTGGTAGATGAAATGGAAACCAACTCCTACACAGACATGGCCCTTAAGTTCATGAATGTTTCATCCATGTATTATCTAGATAAATCAAATATTTTTTCATATTTAGAGCATTCGCTTGCTGAAGATGCCAAAATTGAGAGTGATATAGATTCAGACACTAAGAATTCCAACCCAAGGCAACTGTCTTTAAATTCTGATAATGATTCAGCCCCCTCTGGCTTTACAAGGAAATCAGCAAGTTCCTATTCATTCCCTGAGAGGTCCAGAGATAAACATTCATTCCCTTACATACCAAGTCCTGACAATTCACCTGGACCTTCAGCAGCAACTTACAAAGACACCATTGACAAAGGTGACCTAGATTATGACCATAGACCATCTACTTCATATCACACATTTCTGGTAAAAGTGCGGAATGTGCTCCAAAGCAATACCACCAGCTACCAAATAATAGGCTTTAATGGAAAGGGAACTTTTGGCAAAGTTGCCAAATGTTTCGACTTAAACACAGGCGAGGTAGTGGCAGTAAAAATCCGCAAAACAAATGACAATGAAATCATTCAAAGAGAAGTGGCAATGTTAGAAAGAGTCAGAGCTCTTGATCCTGACCGAAACAACATTGTCAAATTCATTGAGAATTTTCAGTTCCATAAACTCTCTTGTCTGGTTTTTGAAATGCTGGACAGGAGTCTTTGGAACCTGATGGAGGAGAGAGAGTGGACAGAACTGAGTCTCAATGAAATTCGCCCTGTGACCCAACAGTTACTGGTGGCATGTGAAGCCCTGAATAATATTGGCATTATTTACATGGACATGAAACCTGACAACATAATGTTTGTCAATCACAAGGATCAGCCATTCAAAATCAAGCTGATCGACTTTGGTCTGGCTCTCCCGGTAAGCCAAGGGGAGGTTGGAGAAGCCATAGAGAATCTTGCATATGTGGCTCCAGAAGTAGTCTTGGGCCTCCCCCTTTCAGAAGCTGTTGATATGTGGGGAGTAGGTTGTATCATGGCATTTATGTACTTTGGCATCCACCTCTTCCCTCTCGACTGTCCATATGATTGGATGAAAACTCTAGTGCACTTGCTGGGCCCTCCAAATTATGACCAGATGACTGCTGGTAAATACGGCTGGAGGTATTTCATCTTTGATGAGAACACAGAGTGGAGACTAAGGACACCAGAAGAGTACGAGGCGGTAACTGATCAAAGGTCAAAAGTTTCAGAGAGTTTTTTGAACTGGGCCAGGAATTTAAAGGATGCAGTAAAGAGATACCCCAAAAAACAGGATGATCTTGAGTATGAAGATAGGATGGCATTTTTAGGCCTCCTCAAACGTTGTCTGCATCCCAATGCTGAACGGAGAATTTGTCCGAGGAAAGCCCTTTATCACCGTTTTACAATAATGGCTCACCTTGTAGATAAAATGGAAACCAATTACTACACAGACATGGCCCTTAAGCTCATGAATGTTTCGTCCAGGTATTATATTGATAGATCTAAATATTTTGTAGAGCATTCGCATGCTAAAGATGCCAAAATTGAGAGTGAATTAGATTCAAACATTACGAATTCCAACCCAAGGCAGCTGTGTAAATATTCAGGCCTTACTAGCTTAGCAAGGGAATCAACCACTTCCTCCATTTTCTCAAACAATGGTGTTAAAGCTGCCATCAGATCTTATGCTGAGGAGGTCAGGACTAGCCCTGATGAAGTCCCCCAGAAGAAACCATTTAGATCTATCCGGAAATTTTTCAGCAGAATTAAGAAGCTTTTTTTTTCCTGCTTCAAAAGACAAAAGAATTAACCAGCAGTTTTTAGTCATCAGTTACAACACAGGGGGGGGGGATTTCCACGTACTTTTAGCTACACTTCCGCCGTGGCAGATCCGCAGAATCATGTGGGGATTTGTCCGTGTCCACAGCACAGCCTAACAGGTGATGATAAAACAAAAAAGGTTTTTTTCAGGAGTTTGTCATAATGAACATATCAATTCTCCAATTATCGCCAAAAACCTGTATTGTGAGGTCACGGTGCCTTTCCTTCTCTTTTTCTTTCTCTTTTTCTGTTTATAGTACTCATAATATTCATTCATCATGTCTGCTTTGCATTTACCATATAAATAATGCCTTTCATACTTACAGTATTTCTAATATTCATATTTTTCTAGTTTTCACATGCAATCATGCACAATGCACTATATGTCCACTGTGGCATTTATTATTTATGTTTAACTGTAATGAAGGATGACCAAAGTAAGAATTTCGGTGTAACATTTGTTTTTACTGTACATATGACAATAAATGACTCTTGACTCTTAACAGTGACCTCTGATCTTTGCCCTTTGACCACCAAATTCTAATCACTTGAGTCCATATGAACCTTTGTACCACATTACAAGAAATACACCCTGACGATTTTGGGACTCATGTCCCTGATGTTTATCACACATTAATTATGTGACTCACCATGAACTTTTTTTGCCGACTTGAAAACATGAGCTTGCTGATGTGCGTGATCACTTTCTGACTACAACAACCAATTAGCCAAAGTGAATCAGTACGGTGCTGTTACATAAAAGACCACTTAATAAGTTTTGAGAGTTAAATAATACGCCCCAGCGATGCGATATTACAACACACAGCCTCATCTCTTAATTAGCCGTGTGCACGCTGGAGCAGCATGATGGATAATCTCGAGATTAGGCCCGGTGCCATCGGTACAGTCTCCACCTGGCTGCTCGTTCTCTGTGCTCTGTCGCTGATCAAAGGGTCAACGCCGTGAATCCCACTCCACTGCGCAGAGACGGCTGGAGAACAACCAGCTTAATCTCTGCGGCTGTTGTTGCAGCCGAGGCTAATGACCTCTGTGAAACGAGCCTACTGTATGGGATGTCAAAATGAGAGATGAAGCGGGAAAGAGTTAGGGAGGGTGCAGGGATCCCCAACACCTTTCATTCATCCCAGAATCTTCTTCCTAAGGCTTGACCCTTGTCTGCTAAAATTGGCAACAACAAAAAAAATGGAAGAAAAAGCAGATCAAGCAGACAAGTGGTCATGCTGGTGAGAAGGTGTGGCCTTGTCAGCTGCTGCCCTCACAGCAAACACCATTGTCTCGACACATCTGCATTTGCGCTGTGTGTGCGCTGATCTACGAGAGTTGGCGAGTGCGTTGACAGTGCGATGTTGCCTCGCTGACGACAGCATGGAAACTCCAGGGGGTAATGGTAAACACATCTGCCTCGGCAGTGGCTGGACCGATGCGTCACGCATGATTGGAGATGAGAGGAATCGGGCAAAGCTGGACTCTTTGTTTATTCCTGTTTATTGATCCACGGCGCTGTGCTTGAGTTCCGAATCTGCTGGGACGTTTTAGTCTAGTTTCAGTGATCGTCCCTGCTCTCTGGTGCTCGTCAACCATACGGAAATGAAGCCGTTATTCACCCACAGAAGAGGTTTGAATGAGGCGTGTGATGAGGCTGTTTTCCTATAAGACCATCTGTCAGGCAGGACAGAATGATATGCAAAGTACCCAGCCTGACATTTCTGCCGAAAGATCAAGAAAGCAGGTGAACAAATCTTTTACTTCCTCTCAAGCGACACTGTTTAAAATGCCAAATGCACTTTGAATAACGCCATTAACCGACAAATATAGGCTCAATATTAAAGGAATTGTGTATGTGCTGTATCAGACAATGATGTAAATAAACTCTTCTTTTGTTATTTTCTTATATCCCAAACCATCGGGGGGTTCCACAGAACCAAACCGTGGACGAGATTAGTTGCACATTAAAGAGAGGATGAATTTACCCTGTGGGCCAAGTTCACAATGATGTGCAGAATCTTAAAACAAATCACTGAGCACGGAGCGTGAAATTAAGATTGTGTTGAAAATAATCTGCCTCTTTGTGCAACTAAAATACATGGAAGTTATGGAAGAGGTTCTCTGTTTGGGTCCGATAAGCAAGATCGTGGTTTCTTTTTCAATTTGATTGGCCGTGTCAACTGTTCTTCTGCCTGGTGCCTGTGCTTTTATTTAAATCCTCCACTATATAATCTGTGATGACAGAAGATCTCACTAGGCTCTACCAGAGAACCATCAACCCGCCCAGCACAGAGCAAACAGCCATTCACACCTACGGGCAATTAACCTCAGCTGCCTGTCTTTGGACAGTGGGAGGAAGCTTGAGTCCCCGGGGAGAAAACCCATGCACGAAAGCTCTTGCCGGCCGGCAGATCCGAATCCAGAAGCTCCTTGCTGTGAGGACACAAGGCCAACCACTGCACCACTGCACCGCCCACTTATGTGAGTAAATCTGCTTCTTCCAACAAGCACCAACAAGGCAGAACCATGTTGCGATGTTCTGTTCAGTGTAATCATCACATATCACGCTAAGCTCTCTAATGCGAAGGCTTGAAGTGCCTCTCTTCGGCGAAGCGTCTGATGTCAGATGGTAGTGATGATGCCCCTCGCAGCTGTTTTTTCAGGGTTTGGTTCAGTCGGACGTGCTGAGTCTTTGCAAAAGTCTGTCTTGAAATGAGCTAGCCACAGCAGTGGCAGTTCGTAGAGCTCGAGCAGAGCTGACGTACCAACAGTAGCCCTGAGGTCATAGTTGCCTCGGGGCTCAATGACTCTGTGATCCAGGCTGTTGGGCAGATCAGTTGGTTCCTTATTAACAGGATAGCAAATATGTTCAGTTTCCATTCTGTTTACTTTTACTGTCTTGAAGCCTCTCTCGTCAAATGCCTCGAAGGAGATTTGCAAATTCACCGTCATATTTCAGACGACACAGCAGGGTTTGCTCCGTGCAAAGTAGGAAAATTCTAATCGTTACCGCTTTCCAGTTAAAACTTTCCACAGCATGCAAGAGGCTTACGAAGAAAGCAATACCTCCCTCGTATCAAACTTAGCAGGGATCCCACGCAGATAAATGTGTCTTGCTGGGCTCTTTGTTATGTCTGTTGTTTCCTCTCATGTCAGAGAGAAGAATTGGGTTTTTTTTTGTGTTCTTCACAGTTTTTTCATTATCTTGTGCCATATCAATAATCTGCTCTGCCACGGTTCAAACTGACATTGGAACAGTTCACAGCAGGTTTCCAGCTGTTACGACGCTCAATATTGTCCGGGTTTTTTTTGCAACATTGTCCCCGAAAAATTGGCTCACCGGCTTTTCTGTTACTTCCACAAAATAAAACCCAACAATCATTTGTCCATTTCGCATTAAAAGCCCCTGACATTCTGCATCTACTTTTCGTCCCTTGACAATCGTCACTAAAGCTCGTCAGCGATATCAAATAACAGCCCCATGTGTGTGTTTCCTTCACCCTGACTGTGACCTCACAGGCATGAATCTGTAAGGGACCAACCCTGAGGGACATGTCAGTCTACTATTTTATATTATTTTCTTGTATAGGCCAAACCCTGGATATCTCCATCATGCACCCCTGGTTTATAATGTTTGATGATTGACTTTTGTTAGAACATAAAAGACATATCGCTGCTTTATAGATCTATGAGATCAATTAGTGCCATTTTTTCAGCTTCCAACTTGTTTCTGGTGTTTCATGTTAGGTGGCTCTTTTAATTGACCCCCTTCAACCTGGGACCTTCAGAAAAATTCATGCATGAAAAACTAATTAACGTGGACACCTGAAGATTTTAATGAATTACTAAGAACCAGTTACAGAGATGAGTCACTATAACATTTGCTGATGCCTTATTGGGCGATAAGAGAAGCTTTGACCTCTGTGTGTTGACTTAATTAATGGCAGTAACTCAAGTAGCAAATTGCACTTGTTCAAGTAGAATTTCCATTTGAGTATTTCCTTTTAATATTATATGCCACTATATTTCTGAAGGAAGTAATGTCCTTTTTACTCCACTACGTTTTTCAGACAGTGAGCACGTTTTAACACATGTTACCAACTTATAAGTTATAATATATTGAACTATCCAAAAGTAAAAGAATAACTTAAAAAACAGCTCCATGCACCTCGTCCTTCCACAATAGTGAAATAACACATGAATGCATCGAAACCAAGAAACCACATATAATGTACTTTACATACTGTGAGATCATACAACTCTAAAGGCATCGCACCACATCTTGATGAAAATGCATGTTACAAATAAGATTTGAAATGCAGTAAATGTGATTGAGTGTTTTTCAACATCGTCCTCTTTCCTTGATGTCTCATAACTGATTCATAAGGCATTCATATAGACTAACATCAACTCATTTCTTTCTCGAGCTGCAGATCTGTCGCATTAATGCCCATAATGTACGTTTTCATCCCACCTCTTAGGAACTTTAGGAACAATGCAGCCACCTCGGAGGAATAAGATGCTTCCTGGTGACACACAAAAAAACACTAGCCTGACATAAAATAATCCTATAACACTTAGGCTGCCTTTTGTGAAAATATCTTTTAGATAAAAGGTACATCCACCCATGTGCACCTGTCCGACCTGGACTGCAGCACCGAGAGAGGGAGGCTCGGCTCTGCACACACACCGTGTCGTCACCTCCACTGAATACAGATAACGCGTGTAAAGAAGGAGAGTGTGCGCAGGATAATGAAAAGAAAAGTGGGAGAAACGCGTTAACGCGGAGGCACAAACAGAGAGAAGCTAAGGTCCAACTCACCTGCGCGTGTTCTGGAGTCCACAAGAAAGAAAGAAAATCCTCCGAGTGCTGCTGTCCGCCGCGAAACACTGAGCTGCTCTGCTGCTGCTGCTGCTGCTGCGGTTACCCAACACACACACACACACACACACACACACACAGACACACACACACACACACACACACACACACACACACAGAGACACACACACACGGAGACACACACTCACACACAGAGAGAGAGACACACACACAGACACACACACACACACACACACACACACACACACACACACAGAGAAACACACACACACACACACACACAGAGACACACACACACGGAGACACACACTCACACACACACACAGAGACACACACACACGGAGACACACACTCACACACAGAGAGAGAGACACACACACAGACACACACACACACACACACGTCCAGGTAAAATCTGAAATATATATTTTCATGAATCATCTAGCAACAATGAAAAATGGATTTTTAATGTCTTTAACTGTAAATGTCTAAAGTTGTACCTAATGGGAAGGGTAATAACTGAAATTAAAATATCGCGATGTTTAACTGCTGAGAGCCACATAGAAATATTCCACTGACACTGATAGTATACAGAAATATTAGTTTTATGCTTTTAAGCTTCTTTTTTTTTCTTAGTGCTTTCTGTCTTTGAATATAAATACTGTACCTTGTTGTCTGGCAGATGTAAAGTCTAAAACAGAACAGCGGCCATATGATCTGTGCCTCGCGACTGACCCCTGCTGGAGAAGAAAGAAAGAAAACTAAAATTCAAGTTGTTTTTTTTCTTCTATTCTGAACGGAATGAATTTTAGTTTGGTTTAAATATTAATTTATCTAAATCCTATAGTTCATAGATTAACCACGAGGCACTCATAATCAACCTTCAACAATTAAATCATAGGAATTAAATGTAACGAAAAATTGTATCTCAATATCTCAGGAGAACACGTGATGGAATTTAATATATATATATTGTATTATTTTAAAAAAATAATATTATTTTTGACAATATAGGCTGTAATTAAATGAGCCACACTCCTTACCAGTAGGTGGCGGTAATGCGCCATGAAGTTGTCTGCCAACCGCCAAAAAAAACCCAAGAAGAAGAAAAATAAACAAACATTATATTAATAACAGCAGAAGCAGACGCCTTTCTTGGCGCTAGGTGGCGCTCAAACTCAGTGCTTGTGTCTACACACTTACCGGGAAAGCCCGTCCACATCCACAGGCGGTCGTCACGGATGCGAGTCAACTGTAGTTGTCGGTCATGACGTGGACCGTCTGCCGCCTTCCAGGACCCGGAGACGCCGCCGAGTAGCACCGAGCCGAACGCGACTTATTCAGCCGACTGAGCGGCTCCTTCCGCCGGTACGTAACGTCCACTGCGCTCGGTTACGAGGACACACACCCGTGAGAGTTGTCGTTGACGCCGGTTAGCATTGTGACGCGGTTAGCCTGTGCTAACTAACCCACAGTAGTTAGCTAGTAGTCGACGACAGTGGTAACAGCTGTTCGTCTTTCTCCGCCGCAGCTGTTGCGACACTGCGCTAATTGGCTACTTGTGGATTCGATCGATCATCACGACGCAACAGAAACGACAGTCTGATCCGAGACGTCACGAATTATTGAAACGGTTTGTCGAATTCCTTCTTCTTTTTTTTTCCTTTTACCTTTTTTTTTATTTCTATGGCAACACGACTCTTCCAAGCCAGTCTCTGGTACCAGTGTCCCCCTCCCTCCATTTTGAGCTGGATTCTCTCAATCAATTCATTTTCTAAATATGTTCTAACATGTGATAAATGTAACCGGATGCACCTCCACGTTTTGTCATGCCCAGGTGACACCAGCTCAAGTGTGTGTGTTTCTGTTTCTGTGTGTGTGTGTGTTTCTGTTTCTGTGTGTGTGTGTGTGTGTGTGTGTGTTTCTGTTTCTGTGTGTGTGTGTGTTTCTCTGTGTGTGTGTGTGTGTGTGTGTGTCTGTTTCTGTTTCTGTGTGTGTGTGTGTTTCTCTGTGTGTGTGTGTGTGTGTGTGTGTGCGTGCGTGTTTCTGTGTGTTTCTGTGTGTGTGTGTGTGTGTGTGTTTCTGTGTTTCTCTGTGTGTGTGTGTGTGTGTGTGTGTGTGTGTGTGTGTGTGTGTGTGTGTGTGTGTTTCTGTGTGTGTCTGTGTGTTTCTGTGTGTGTGTGGGTGTGTGTGTGTGTGTTTTTTTTCTGTGTGTGTGTGTGTGCGTGTTTCTGTGTGTGTGTGCGTGTTTCTGTGTGTGTGTGTGTGTGTGTGTGTGTGTGTGTGTGTGTGTTGTCGTCACAGTGAGGACAACAGGTGGTGTTTTTATCCACGTCTCTCTGACAGGAAGGAAGCGTCTGAATCTGAATTTTTGTGACCAGTTACTAGGCAGAACTAGTTCTGATTTCCGGCTGGAGATGTGAAAATGCTTTCACCAGCTGGGAAGTCACACTGCAGCTTGTATCCTGAAATGGGAGCAGGGTTGAAAAGCTTTTAGTTACTTTCAGAGGAGGATTCCTTGTGTCGCATCGCCGCCAGACACTGTTATTGTGAGCTATTAAATGGGCGTTACCTAGATCAGAGCAAGTCTGATCTTGTGGCAATCAGGTGTGAAAGTAAGAGGCCTGCTGGTGGGTTTTTTTCATTTTCTAAAGTGAATTCTTCTCCCGAGGGTGCAACACAACGTGTGAGATTGCACTTGGAGCTTCAAGGGAAACGCTGCCAGCGAGTTAACAAAACCGGTTAACTGATTTTTGCATTCATTTCCTCCTCAGCTGGTGTGCTCAAAGACGGTGATTCCCGGGGTAATTCCTGAGATAACGTTGTTGTCTTACCAGGGCTTCCAAAACAAAATCTGTGAAAACTAGAGCCCGCCTGACATATAGAGGTTGGTGGATAATATCGGCCAATATGAGCCTTTCACATAGGTATCAGCGTTTACGTTGACCGATATGAAATTATTTTATTGTACAGAATAAACAATGGAGAAAAAAATGGGCATTTAGATTTGCATTTCATGTAAATAAAATATGTTCCGGTATGGGAAATGTTGTACCTCCCTAATATCGATAATCAGAAAACGGCCCCCCAAAAAATCTATATTGTTTGTGCTCCAGCTAAGAGACGGTGATTCCTGAAGTAATTCTCGAGATAACAGTGTTTTCTCGCCATCGCTTAAAAAAAAATCTAATATCGTGCCCTTTGCATTGACAATAGGTGTAAATTACATAGTGTGGCCCAGTGAAAACCACTTCTTCATACAGTGTGGAATATGACACCTCAGGACAATAAATCCCGGGGAAGGCACTTGACATCCTGTGACTCTCCCTTTTATTGTTTCACTGTGAAACAGGGTGATTGAGGTTGAGTCGGCCAAGAAAATGACTTTGGGGGGAAAATAACAGTTTTGCTCAAATGCGTGGAACACAGCTGGGCGTGGGCCACAGGAAAAGCCTCTAACAGCCCTGACTGATGTTCACTTTACTGAACCACAGCGTTTTTTGGTCGGCGGAAACTCTGTGCGGAGACATAATCAATAATGTGAGATAATTCATAATGATGCATTGTTGTAACTTTCACTTATACACAAGAATGACTTATCTTATTCAGAGGAGACATTTTGTTACTGACCTGAAAAAATAACTTTTTTGGAATCGTGTCTTAGCAGGCTACGATGACGTGGTGACCCGGGGGTCGGCCAGGCCGTGAGATGACTGCAGCTCGGCACAGGGAAAGGACGGAGCAGAGCGATTGAGAGAGAAGAATGGGCAGGAGCGTCTGGGGCTGCCGGCAACAAGACGTCGTCTCCACCGCAGTGCTCTACGGCTCGTTGGCCCTGTTCATCTCCGTCCTCCACAATGTGTTCCTGCTGTACTACGTGGAGACGTTCGTGTCCGTCTACAAGATCGACAAGGTCTCCTTCTGGGTTGGGGAGGTAAGTCAGAGGAAGCCCCGGGTCTGAAAACGTGTCAGTTAAAAGTTTGATTTACGTTTGACTGGGGCTTGGCGATAAAACGATAACGATATGTATCGCGATAGACACGTAATCAATATCAATAGAAAATGCGTTTGATAGAACATTTCGATCATTTTTTTTTCCTCATTGGAAGAAACCGGAGCGAAGAGTCTCGCTACGCCGGCACTCGTCCTCTGGTACCCAGCAACGTATGGAGTGACACGCCTAATAGCCAATCATGTAACAGTATCACGTTTGGTTGCGCCATCTCGTTGGCTCGTGTTTGTGTTTCTTAGGTCCTAAAAATTATCAATAATTATCAATATCGACCGATATGAAACAGTTATATCGTGATACAGTTTTCAGCCATATCGCCCTGCCCTACGTTTGACTTTGTAGTCCAAGCTTGACCCTTTCGTACTAGCGTACCAGCACGATGAGGCAGAGAGTCGGAGGTGGTTGGCACCATGTTCAGCCACAGTTTCTCCCTTTAATAAGTATTGGGGCTAAAGAAAATTTCATGTGTGGACTTAACAGCTCAGGCTCAAAATGAAACTTGACTTGTTGTTTCCTGTGTGTGTGGGCGTTGACTCCCCTCTCTGCTGCTCCACAGTCAGTGTTCCTCATATGGAACAGTCTGAACGACCCTCTGTTCGGCTGGCTGAGTGATCGCTCCTTCCTCAGCTCTCCTCAGTAAGTGTCTCCTGTTCCTCCTCTACACTGCCCAAACTTCTGTTTGATTACAACCAATTTGTGATTATTCGCTGATATACATTTTTTTGTCGTTGAAGTCAGTCTGTAGATTTCTACCATGGTGTTTGCAGCACATATTGCCACAAATGTCGCAGACATTAATAACCACATGCACATGTATGAGCATCAACTCTTATCAGCTGCTCAACACTGTTAAATGTTTGGCTGCCACCTGTGTTTGTGTTTCATTACGATTAAGCAAACTGTGACTCAGTGTTGTCATAAGGTGGTGCCTGTGTTTAATTTTTATGAATTTTCTATGTTTTTTTTGGATTAAGGTTGATGATTTTTATGATTCATGCTTAAGTGACCCCTGACTTATCTTCCAACAAATAGAACAGCTTTGTGAAAATTAGGGATGCACTGAAATAAAAAAAAATTCACCATTGAATAAATTAAATAGCCTTAATATGCCTTTTACTTTTTTCCCTTGCTTTTCAAAGGAAAAAAATTACAAAAACAAATTATAAATATTATTGGCAAAATTACATCAAAATTATACCCAAAAAAAGCACAATATAACTTAAAATAAATAAATTAGTCAAACAAAATAATATTGACTCTTCCTCTCACTCTCAGAGGCTTATTTATCACAAAACTCATAATTACAGATGATGTTTGTTTTTTCCACCAGGACGGGCTCACAGATCACTTCTCCAGAGGTGGTGCTAAAGCGCCTGAAGGCCCTCTCCACAAATGGCCCCCTCTTCGCCCTGTCGTTCCTGGCCTTCTGGGTGGCGTGGGCCCGGCCCGGCCTGCAGTTCCTGCTCTGCCTGTGCCTGTACGACGGCTTCCTCACCATGGTGGACCTCCACCACAGCGCCCTGCTGGCGGACCTCGCCGTGTCCGCCGCGGACCGCACGCGCCTCAACTTCCACTGCTCGGTGTTCAGCGCTTTGGGCTCGTTCTCCGTCTTTCTGTCCTATTCTTTCTGGGATAAAGAGGATTTCTACTCCTTCCGTATCTTCTGCGTGACGCTGGCTGCTTTTTCCATCCTGGGCTTTTTCTCGGTGTCCAGGTTGCTGCAGCGTCGCTTCCAGAAGGAAGTGCATCAAAGACAGGACGAGGCGCAGACTCTCAAAGAGTAAGGATTTTTTTTTTTTTAGTTTTGAGCTCCTGATTTGACTTTGGTTGTTCTTCCTCTCTGTCTCACTCCTTTAACTTTCCCTTGTCCGGTCCCAGACTGAGTGTTGGCCAAGCTCCACTTACCCAACCAGAAAAACCCGTCACAATCGGACAGTACCTCAAGCAGCTCTCCAGACACCGAAATTTCATGTGGTTTGTGACGATGAATCTTGTTCAGGTGAGATACTGATGACATTGAATGTGACATTTAAATTTTTTTTTTAAATGTATTCAAGCAAGTGAAAAAAGTGGTTAAAAGTCGGGGGTTAATGGTAGAGCTGCAACGGTTAATCGATTAGTATTCGACTACTAAATTAATCGCCAACTATTTTGATAATCGATTTATCGGTTCATGTAGTAGTAGTAATATTTCCTGGTTTCTTTGCTCCTCTGTGACAGTAAACTGAATATCTTTGTCTGTGCCGAGATTTGGCAGTGACATTTTTACAATATCCCAATACAGTTGTTGATCTACAATTCTTAATTTTTTTTCAAAGCACTTGTCCGGGGTCCACAACCATGGACCCCGGACAGTGTCGATAAAACTGACATCAGTGTGTGTTTGAAAGCAGCTTAATACTATGAATCAGTTTGTGCAGGGATGGTTTTGTGGAACTTTTTAAATTTATTTTAACTTTCCCTCCCTCTGTAGGTGTTTCACTGCCACTTCAACAACAACTTCTTCCCTCTTTTCCTCGAACATCTCCTCTCTGACAACATTTCCGCCTCCACAGGTTCTCTCTTACTCGGTAAAGAAACAATAAGTAACTCTCACATTCAGCTTTTTTTTTAAATTCCAGACCAAAAAAGACAATGCAATAATGTTCACAGCATTCTCTTGCCTCGGGGTTTTATTATTTCTGCTTTTTTTATTTATTTAAATGCTTCTCTGCTTCCACTCCCATGCAGGCATCTCTTACATTGCCCCCCACCTCAACAACTTGTATTTCCTGACACTGTGCCAGCGTTACGGCGTTTACCAGATCATCCGCTGGCTATTTATGCTCAAGCTGGGACTGGGTGTGTTTATGGTGCTGGCCGGGGCTGACCACATTTATCTGCTGTGCATCTTCATTGCCAGGTATGGCCACGTGCACGCGCATCGGCACATGCATCAGGGATCCCATGTGTGATGGCTTGTTCTTTTGTTTGCTTGTTTTTCTTTAGTTTTATCGCTTTCACAGCTGAACACACAATCGCATAACGACAAATATTGTGTTAACTTTTCTTTGGCACAAGATGTTATTTTTCCCTCACTCCAGCTTGAGCGAATATGCATGAGACCTTTATATTGGTGGCCTAAATCATGAATTTGCTTCCAGCTTTAAAAGTAGCCCTTATCAATAGATACATGATTTTAATAATTCCTGAAAATTTCCCTCTACATTTGTCAGAAGAGAAATAACTGAGGTAACAACACATAAGGTGTAAAATCACAGCACCATATAAGAATACAAACAAGGTGTAATAGTCCGATATACAGAGGGAACAGTGCAAAGTATAAGAGTTTAAGGTGCTGAGAACTTTGATTAAATATAGTCCATTTCAGTGATCACAGGCCTGACAGAGGTGGATGAGTTAAAAAGCCTGAAGACGTGAAATCCTCGCCAATCGCTTCACTCGCTCGACTTTAAATATTTGAACTCAAGCGAAAAAGCCAATTACTTCTGAGATCCTCCCAACATCACTGACGTCCGTGTCCGACAGAGAACAGACGGATAATTCACAGGTAAACTACATTATCGATCAGTCGGACTGATGAGCGTCACCGCTTCTTCTTCCAGTAATCGGGTGTTTACAGAGGGCACGTGCAGGCTACTCAAACTGGTCATTTCCGACCTGGTGGATGAAGACTTTGTGGTCAACCGACGGCAGCAGGCCGCCTCGGCTCTCGTCTTCGGGATGGTCGCCCTCCTCACCAAACCTGGCCAGACGTTCGCCCCGCTCATCGGCACCTGGCTGCTGTGTGTCTACACAGGTACAGATGAGCTTGATTTCCTCTTGCATTGAGTCTTTATGATAACCCAGGCTAACTGTCTGCTTTATATGTACACCTCAAATTCTCATTCATATCTGAGCAAGAAAGCAAATACTACATCACAAGATTTAGACTATTTTCCATGAGGGAAAGAACCTTTTTTTAATTCCTTTAATGTCCTGAAAATAAAACCTAAGTTGAATTTTATGCGTTCCCTCACTAGCTCAGTCATACATTCAAAACAAAAAAATCTATATTTTGTATTATTATTCTGGTACTTAAGTACTAAGGTACTTGAGAATTCTTATCATATTCTTTAATTTTTTTTCATGGTCTACCTGGTTACAAAAGAGTTGATGTGCATTGATCCATCCGTCTTCTACCTTCCCCCTCCAGGTTATGATATTTTCGAGAGGGAACCCGCGAAGGACTCTGTGGTGTCTTTGCCCGACGTTGCCTCCGGCTCAGGGACTCCGCCACTACGCCTGGGCTGCTTCCACATGCTGGTGTTTGTGCCTATCACGTGCGCCCTGCTCCAGCTGGCCGCCTGGTCACGCTTCACGCTTCACGGCCGCAAGCTGCAGGGGATCAAGACCCTGAGGCAGGCGGCCCAGCACGGCCACCTCATTGATGTCAAGGCCATATGAAGCCGGTTGAAAGCTGCACACAGACACTTTTAAATAATCCGTTTTTTTAACAGTCTTTTTGGTTACAACTAGGAAGATGATGAGGCGGGGAAAGCTGCTCTGATTCATCCTGCAGCTCAGCCCTTGTGTTTGAGGATATGAATCATTACAAAATTGTGGCTATGTGGACTGTGGACTGACGAATCCCACTGGAAGGAGCACATAACTTTTTAATAAATGAAACCTGCCTTATTTTTTTATATTTAAATATGAACCTATATTTATATTTGAAAAGATGACCAAAAGATAAAGTAGAACCAATTAAATGTAGAAGGACCAAGGTGACAACTTTTCATGGTGCAGGCAAAAGATGGGAGGGATGGAGGGGTTGTCTTTAAAACGGTTTTAAAAAGCATAATTATGCCTGCTCAGTTATCGCCAGATGGTTTGATCAACAGACCTACTGTTCTTCTTTACAGGATAAAGAGAACGAAATAAAATCGTAAACTAATCAGAGTGCTTTTGTTGATACTGCATGGCTCTTCAGGGCCCCTTTCTTCACATTTACCCAGAATGCCCTGCCTGTTTTGATGTTCAAGAGAAACTGTATTTTCTGATACGTGGTGATGACCTTTTCTTTTGCACAAACTACTGCCATTTGTCTGTTGTACTTCTAACATTCGGATCGTGACATACTTTCGTGGACGGTTGTAATAAAAAAAACTGGATCAAGTATAGTTCATAATTATTCTCAGATTAACAGTTCAATTTTGTAACTATTTCATATTATACAGAGAATATGTCATCTGTGTCGAAAAGCACACAAACTGCTGTGCCAAAACACCTGTATTTTTTTTTTTACAGACTCAAAGTTGAAAAGTGAAACGTGTGTGTGAAATCTTTCTCCTACTTGTGAGTAACAAAGTAAAGAAAAAGTCCACCATTAAAGTGTTTCATAGACCACTAGATTTGTGTTTAAATGACATTCTTCAACTTTTTTAGTAAGTGCATGAAAATCTGCAACCAGTTTGATTTGATCGCAGTTATAATTTCTCCATAACACCCACTTCTTTTCCAGTGGTGTGTCATAGGAAACGTGTCCTGCAAAACTTTATCGCGGTCTCCTGGTTCATACCTGAGACGACTGTGATGATGAGTATGAACGTGGTTAATTCAGGAACACTCTGAACTGAATCAACAAATACTGAGCGCTTCGACACAGGAACCTCTCTTTGAGAAGTGCCTCAACTTCAGTGAGCCTTGTAAGGCCCTTACCAGACAAGAGTAGTTGGTTCTTAATAAACCACTCGACTCACAATACTCCTGTGGCTTTCAGGGGCAATGAAAGTCCCGCTTTCCCCACTTGAGAGATTTTAAATCTCAATATTTTTTACCTAACTTAACTGTAGCCCGGTGGTTGCCAACCCCTTGAAATGGCGTCTACATGTGATCTAGTGTGGACAGGACAGCGGGAAGGATTTGATTCAATTAAATAGTCACTTTTTTTCTCCAGTTGTTTAATTTGGTGGGAATTTTAGAGGCCAGAAGCACGGTGGGCTACGGTCAATTTTGAAGAGAACTGTAACAGACGTTTATTTATATAAATACTGAGAATACATCCATAACTTCATCTTGCTCAATTGATAGTTGGATAAGTGTTATTTTACATTTCACAGCGACTATAACGCTGCGGAAGTAGCAGGAGGTATTTTCTCGCTTTGTTTTTTGTTTTTTACAAATATTTCATGTAAAATTGACCATATATCCCTTTTTTCTTTTTCTTTCTTGACAGTTGTTCAAATCTGTGTTTAGTCTTGAGGGCTAACAGAGTTCCCCAAGAGCGATGTGTTAGAGTGGGCGGTACCGGGCCATCGCGTCACTACCCATCATGCACCGGGGGACTGGTGCATCATTCATCGTATGGACTTTAAAGAGATATAAACGACCCGATCCAATGTACGAAAAATATTTTTTACTTTCGTGTGTTCATATGAATCGATCAAACACAGTGTTTGGACTCAGTAACACCGTCAGTGTAGGATGTGTGTCGGCGCCTCACTCCCTCTTCTTTTACAGTGAAAGGTCAGTACACTCATGTTTCTCTTCAGATCGTATAAATCTTTCGCCTTTTACTAAAGATTTCCGTGGAGAGGAATATCATGAGTTCAAACGAATTTTTTGATGCCCTACCTCGTGCGGGGCTTCCTGATATGTTTAAAATAAAAACCAAATAAAGGAGCGAAATTAACTATACTCAGAAGTTATAGTCAACAAGCGTAACAGGTGACGAATGAGCTGCCGTTTTCTCAGTTATCCAGCAGGGGGTGCTACACTTCCGTGTACTGTTGATAGACGAGGGCGATGACAAGATGCTCATTAGTTTGATGTGTGAGCTTTATTGTATCGATCACACATCGTAACGACGTTGACACATACTTATTTAAACACCATATGATTAGAGTCGATCAAGAATATGACTAGAATTACACAGGTGTCTCTGTATTTGAACATTATTGCAAACACTAATGCCTTGAAGTCCTATTGGACACGATCGTACCACGTGACCCGGAAGAGTCGAGGAACCGCGTCGCTTCGTTTAAGTTTCTTTTTTTAAATAATTTAATTCGCAGCGATTCTGTGACTTTTCCTCGACCGTGTTCGTCATGTTTTACTGCAGTTTCACAGAGTGTCCGACCACTGAACTGTCGAGTCAGTCTTCAGACCTCTGAGTGAGAAGCACTGTGGGGAGAAGGAGATCGTTACCTCCGCCATTTTGTCGGTATCGCTTCTCGGCCTTTTGGCTAAGATCAAGTGTAGTATCTGTTCTTATCAGTTTAATATCTGATACGTCCCCTATCCGGGGACCATATATTAAATTGATTTTTGAAACAGGGAGATGAAATAGGGGCTTGCTCCGTCCACTCCACGCATCGACCTGGTATTGCAGTACCTCCAGGAACGGTGCACCCCCTCGAACTGTCAAACGACAAATGATTGAATCAACTAACATGTGTCACAGTAGTTGGAGGGTGTTAACCAGATTCTCGATCAGAATTATACTACAAAATAACGCCTCGTATATAATTATATTTTTTGTTGTGCTCTGTACTCTAGTTCTATACAGTTTAAAACTCAAGTCAAGGTAAACATTGTACACCGTAGTCATACACATTCTGTCATGTTCCCCTACCTCGTATACATATAGTATCTTGTTAATCATTCCATATTTATTTTAGTTTTCTGGAATAAAGTCTTTCAAATGTGATTTGAAATTCTATTCATTTATTTGGATCTTATCTTTAGCTCGTAGATGATTGTTTCATTCTGTATCACTTATGCTTTGACAATAGAGGCTATCAAAAAAAAATAACAAAACATATCGCCCTATAACAGCTCTGTTGGATATAATGTTATCTGTGACCGTTAAGACGTTTTTGTATTTTTGAATCATTTGATCAGGGGAGAGCGTGAAAATTTGCAGTCGAGATTCCCACATTCGAGCTCAAGTCTACAGTTGTAGACAATTACGCCCTACGATTGGGTCGGTTCAACTGTAGACTACCAATCAGAGCCTAGCATTCAACTGTAGACTACCAATCAGATTCTAGCATTCAACTGTAGACTACCAATCGGATCCGAGCATTCAACATATAGTTAATACGGCATTGCATGATGGGTAATCTATCAATTTCTTTAATTAAATAAAATGTAAATAATCTTTGTTCTACACGTTTATATCTGTATTGAATTCCCGTAAAGACTGAGTCACAGTCCCCTGCAATTAGTAGTTTGTTTGTTTTTTATTTGCAAAATATTGGCACCATCACTCAGCATGGTGTGTCCGTGAAAGAGTTGCCTGTCTGTGACGTGTACAACTCATACTTACCTGGCAGGGAAGATACCATGATCAAGAAGGTGGTTCACCCATGGCGAGGATTAGCCATTGCACTTCGGCGTTCTGACCTATGCGAATTCCCCAAATGTGGGAATCTCGACTGCATAATTTCTGATAGTGGGGGACTGCGTCCGCGCTCTCCCCTGATTATCCTGTACGAAAAATAAATATGGCACAGTCTCAATAACTTTGACAAGAATGTCTGGAGTGCGACATGTTTAATTTTTGTGAATAACTTCTATTGTCAAAGTATAACTAAATATGTCATCAGCTACAACTAAAAAATAAGATCAAAATAAGTTCATGTAATATCAAATAGTATTTGTTTTTATTACCTTTATTTATACAGCTAATGTCATTGAGACACGGTCTCATATTCAAGAGAGACCTGTTTGGGACAATACAACAATCAGTTACAGACAGACAAACAGATTAACAATAGTCTATACACAATATTTAAGTGAAACTGCAAAGTACATGAAAACTTAAAACACTAGAACATGCTGAAAACAAAAGCAATTTGGGGTCATAGAAAATAATTATTCGAAATAAATCAGTTTTTCTTTTTGGTGAAGCTTATACATCAAGTTCTGTGATGAAAGTGTTGGAGTTAGGGTGTGAGGTACCCAGATCATTGCGTCACTACCCATCATGCACCGCGCAGGATTTAAAACGTTCCTAAATCCATCGTTTGGATTTTAAAAATTAAAAAATAAGAATCATATCCAATATACGATAGAATTATTCCCACGTGTTTACATTAATCGAGCAAACACAGTGTTTGGACTCAGTGACACCGTCAGTGTATGATGTGTGTCGGCGCCTCACTCCCTCTTGTTTCACAGTGACGCAGCAGTACACTCATGTTTCTCTTCAGATCGTATAAATCTTTCGCCTTTTACTAAAGATTTCCGTGGAGAGGAACATTATGAGATCAAACGAATTTTTTGATGCCCTGCCTCGTGCGGGGCTTCCTAATATGTTCAAAATAAAAACCAAATAAAGGAGCGAAATTAACTATACTCAAAAGTTATAGTCAACAAGCGTAACAGGTGATGAATGAGCTGCCGTTTTCTCAGTTATCCAGCAGGGGGTGCTACACTTCCGTGTACTGTTGATAGACGAGGGCGATGACAAGATGCTCATTAGTTTGATGTGTGAGCTTTATTGTATCGATCACACATCGTAACGACGTGGACACATACTTATTTAATCACCATATGATTAGAGTCGATCAAGAATATGACTAGAATTACACAGGTGTCTCTGTATTTGAACATTATTGCAAACACTAATGCCTTGAAGTCCTATTGGACACGATCGTACCACGTGACCCGGAAGAGTCGAGGAACCGCGTCGCTTCGTTTAAGTTTCTTTTTTAAATAATTTAATTCGCAGCGATTCTGTGACTTTTCCTCGACCGTGTTCGTCATGTTTTACTGCAGTTTCACAGAGTGTCCGACCACTGAACTGTCGAGTCAGTCTTCAGACCTCTGAGTGAGAAGCACTGTGGGGAGAACAGTTCCTTACCTCCGCCATTTTGTCGGATATCGCTTCTCGGCCTTTTGGCTAAGATCAAGTGTAGTATCTGTTCTTATCAGTTTAATATCTGATACGTCCCCTATCCGGGGACCATATATTAAATTGATTTTTGGAACAGGGAGATGGAATAGGGGCTTGCTCCGTCCACTCCACGCATCGACCTGGTATTGCAGTACCTCCAGGAACGGTGCACCCCCTCGAACTGTCAAACGATAAATGATTGAATCAACTAACATGTGTCACAGTAGTTGGAGGGTGTTAACCAGATTCTCGATCAGAATTATACTACAAAATAACGCCTCGTATATAATTATATTTTTTGTTGTGCTCAGTACTCTAGTTTTATACAGTTTAAAACTCAAGTCAAGGTAAACATTGTACACCGTAGTCATACACATTCTGTCATGTTCCCCTACATCGTATACATATAGTATCTTGTTAATTATTCCATATTTACTTGAGTTTTCTGGAATAAAGTCTTTCAAATATGATTTGAAATTCTATTTATTTATTTGGATCTTATCTTTAGCTCGTAGATGATTGTTTCATTCTGTATCACTTATGCTTTGAGAATAGAGGCTATCAAAAAAAATAACAAAACATATCGCCCTATAACAGCTCTGTTGGATATAATGTTATCTGTGACCGTTAAGACGTTTTTGTATTTTTGAATCATTTGATCAGGGGAGAGCGTGAAAATTTGCAGTCGAGATTCCCACATTCGAGCTCAAGTCTACAGTTGTAGACAATTACGCCCTACGATTGGGTCGGTTCAACTGTAGACTACCAATCAGAGCCTAGCATTCAACTGTAGACTACCAATCAGATTCTAGCATTCAACTGTAGACTACCAATCGGATCCGAGCATTCAACATATAGTTAATACGGCATTGCATGATGGGTAATCTATCAATTTCTTTAATTAAATAAAATGTAAATAATCTTTGTTCTACACGTTTATATCTGTATTGAATTCCCGTAAAGACTGAGTCACAGTCCCCTGCAATTAGTAGTTTGTTTGTTTTTTATTTGCAAAATATTGGCACCATCACTCAGCATGGTGTGTCCGTGAAGGAGTTGCCTGTCTGTGACGTGTACAACTCATACTTACCTGGCAGGGGAGATACCATGATCAAGAAGGTGGTTCACCCATGGCGAGGATTAGCCATTGCACTTCGGCGTTCTGACCTATGCGAATTCCCCAAATGTGGGAATCTCGACTGCATAATTTCTGGTAGTGGGGGACTGCGTTCGCGCTCTCCCCTGATTATCCTGTACGAAAAATAAATATGGCTCAGTCTCAATAACTTATTCAAAGTAATCATTAGTGCGCCATGGTCAATTTTTACGTTAAACATCTATCGTCGAAGTTTAGCTAAGTACGTCATCAGCTACAACCAAAAAATAAGATCAAAATAAGTTCATGTAATATCAAATAGTATTTGTTTTTATTACCTTTATTTATACAGCTAATGTCATTGAGACACGGTCTCATATTCAAGAGAGACCTGTTTGGGACAATACAACAATCAGTTACAGACAGAAAAACAGATTAACAATAGTCTATACACAATATTTAAGTGAAACTGCAAAGTACATGAAAACTTAAAACACTAGAACATGCTGAAAACAATTCGGGGTCATAGAATATGATTATTTTTATGATTGGTGAAGCTTATACATCAAGTTCTGTGATGAAAGTGTTGGAGTTAGGGTGTGAGGTCCCCAGAGCATTGCGTCCCTACCCATCATGCACCGCGCACGATTTAAAACGTTCCTAAATCCATCGTTTGGATTTTAAAAATTAAAAAAATAAGAATCATATCCAATATACGATAGAATTATTCCCACGTGTTTACATTAATCGAGCAAACACAGTGTTTGGACTCAGTGACACCGTCAGTGTAGGATGTGTGTCGGCGCCTCACTCCCTCTTGTTTTACAGTGAAGGAACAGTACACTCATGTTTCTCTTCAAATCGTATAAATCTTTCGCCTTTTACTAAAGATTTCCGTGGAGAGGAACATTATGAGTTCAAACGAATTTTTTGATGCCCTGCCTCATGTGGGGCTTCCTGAGATGTTCAAATTAATAACCCAAATTAATGAGCGAAATTCACTATATTAAGTGTTTTAGTGAACAGGAGCAACAGGTGATGAATGAGCTGCTTGTACAGAAATAAAAATGACATGACCTATAAACTTCAACAAAACAGTCAGAGTGCGGCATGTTCAATTTTTATGAATATTGTCTATGGTCAAAGCATAACTAAGTACGTCATCAGATACAACCAAAAAATAAGATCAGAATAAGTTCATGTAATATCAAATAGTATTTGTTTTTTTTATTACCTTTATTTATACAGCTAATGTCATTGATTATTTATACAGTCATTGATTATTTATACAGCTAATGTCATATTCAAGAGAGACCTATTTGGGACAATACAACAATAATCAGTTACAGACAGACAAACAGATTAACAATAGTCTATAGACAATATATAAGTGAAACTGCAAAGTACATGAAAACTTAAAACACTAGAACATGCTGAAAACAAAAACAATTCAGGGTCATGGAACATAATTATTCGAAGTAAATCTGTTTTGTTGTTTTTGGTGAAGCTTATACATCAAGTTCTGTGATGAAAGTGTTGGAGTAAGGATGGGAGGTACCCAGATCATTGCATCACTACCCATCATGCACCGCGCAAGATTTAAAACGTTCCTTAATCCATCGTTTGGATTTTAAAAATTAAAAGATAATAATCTTATCCAATATACGATAGAATTATTCCCACGTGTTTACATTAATCGAGCAAACACAGTGTTTGGACTCAGTGACACCGTCAGTGTAGGATGTGTGTCGGCGCCTCACTCCCTCTTGTTTTACAGTGAAGGAACAGTACACTCATGTTTCTCTTCAGATCGTATAAATCTTTCGCCTTTTACTAAAGATTTCCGTGGAGAGGAACATTATGAGTTCAAATGAATTTTTTGATGCCCTGCCTCGTGCGGGGCTTCCTGAGATGTTCAAAGTAATAACCCAAATTAATCAGCACAATTGATGATGTCCAATAGGACTTAAAGGTATCAGTGTTTGCAATAATGTTAAAATACAGAGGCACATGTGTACTTCTAGTCATATTCCTGATCGACTCTAATCATATGGTGTTTAAATAAGTATATGTCCACGTCGTTACGATGTGTGATCGATACAATAAAGCTCACACATCAAACTAATGAGCATCTTGTCATCGCCCTCGTCTATCAACAGTACACGGAAGTGTAGCACCCCCTGCTGGATAACTGAGAAAACGGCAGCTCATTCGTCACCTGTTGCGCCTGTTCACTAAACATTTCAATATAGTAAAATTCGCTGCTTTATTTGGTTTTTATTGTGAACATATCAGGAAGCCCCGCACGAGGCAGGGCATCAAAAAATTCGTTTGAACTCTTAATGTTCCTCTCCACGGAAATCTTTAGTAAAAGGCGAAAGATTTATACGATCTGAAGAGAAACATGAGTGTACTGTTCCTTCACTGTAAAACAAGAGGGAGTGAGGCGCCGACACACATCATACACTGACGGTGTCACTGAGTCCAAACACTGTGTTTGCTCGATTAATGTAAACACATGGGAATAATTCTATCGTATATTGGATAAGATTATTATTTTTTAATTTTTAAAATCCAAACGATGGATTTAGGAACGTTTTAAATCTTGCGCGGTGCATGACGGGTAGTGACGCAATGATCTGGGTACCTCCCATCCTTACTCCAACACTTTCATCACAGAACTTGATGTATAAGCTTCACCAAAAACAACAAAACAGATTTACTTCGAATAATTATTTTCTATGACCCCGAATTGTTTTTGTTTTCAGCATGTTCTAGTGTTTTAAGTTTTCATGTACTTTGCAGTTTCACTTATATATTGTGTATAGACTATTGTTAATCCGTTTGTCTGTCTGTAACTGATTGTTGTATTGTCACAAACAGGTCTCTCTTGAAAATGAGACCGTGTCTCAATGACATTAGCTGTATAAATAAAGGTAATAAAAAAAACAAATACTATTTGATATTACATGCACTTATTCTGATCTTATTTTTTGGTTGTATCTGATGACGTACTTAGTTATGCTTTGACCATAGACAATATTCATAAAAATTGAACATGGCGCACTCCGACTCTTTTGTTGAAGTTTATAAGGTCGTGTCATTTTTATTTCTGAACAAGCAGCTCAATCATCACCTATTGCTCCTGTTCACTAAGACATTTTAATATAGAGAATTTCGCTCATTAATTTGGGTTATTACTTTGAACATCTCAGGAAGCCCCGCACGAGGCAGGGCATCAAAAAATTCGTTTGAACTCATAATGTTCCTCTCCACGGAAATCTTTAGTAAAAGGCGAAAGATTTATACGATATGAAGAGAAACATGAGTGTATTGCTACTTCTTTGTGAAACAAGAGGGAGTGAGGCGCCGACACACATCATACACTGACGGTGTCACGTAATCAGTTGTCCGCCAAAGGTATATAATCGATTGACGGGGACGCGCGAAATGACTTCTATCGTATGTTGGACACGATTATTACACTTTAAATTGTTAAAATCCAAACGATGAATTCAGGAGCGTTTTAAATGTTTCGCGGTGCATGATGGGTAGTGACACATTGGCCGGGGTACCTCCCCCACGTGGTAAGTCCTTCCCTAACTCCAACAATCTTACGACAGAACTTGAAAACACATGGTCGATTGTAGTTGAGTGTAACTTCCAGCAGAGGGCGTTTTTCTTTTTCAGTGTGTGGTGGGTGAAGCGGTTGTCAGTGGTGATAAACACACAACTACCAATACACCTCCTCATGTGTCCTTGACATTTAGAAGGCAGAATGGTGTTGTGTGTACATTTTTAGTATGTCTATCATCTGCCTAAAAGAAAAGACAGTATTCCCTTTTTCCTCCTCCTTTTTAAAAAACATAGTCTCTTACATTTTTAGCATTGCTGTGTTGTAATATCAAAATAAATGTGCCACGGTCTTGCCGCTCTTGCCAGCCCTCCCCCCCCCCATCTGTCCGGGAAAATGCCACGAAAATAACTCACAAATTTAAAATCAGACTTCCCATTTCTCGTGGCGTCAGTGCAGCGATGTTCGCTGGTGGCCCCTTGCAGGTTGAGACGAACATTCACACACGGGAACAGGAAACAAGAGCGAGGCAGATGAAACAGAAGCAACGCGTCCAGGCGGCGGCTTGTGCCTGTACGAGTCTGGCTCTCGGCTGTTGACGGAGGAAAAACCTTGGGCACAAAATCAGGCAGGTAGATGAATTATTGCTCTGGAGCCTCAGGATGTTATTAGTTGTTGAGCAGTACAGTTGACAGGACGTATCTGACAGTAAAATCAAACTTAAAGTTGCCAAATCCATCAGTGTGTTGTGTTTTAAACTTAACTTGAGTCACGGGGCTTCGTAAAGACATTTTTCCCATGTTGGTTAACTTTTTCGATTTTCTATATTATTCCTATGATTTTTTAACGTGTAACAGTTTCCCCACGTTTTAAAAATAACAGGTTTACGTGAAGATTTAATAATATGGCTACAAAAAAACACAAACTCGTGAGTGAAATAGCTGCTAACGCAAAAATACTGTCGTTTTGTCGTAACGTGTGTGTTGTAGGAGACAACAAGTACGCTGAGGGGCTTCATGGCTGCAACCAACCCAGAGAAGAAAACTGAGATTGCCGGCTGACGTCAGGCCGACGCCGAGTTTAGGTCGGTGCAGGCTTCCTGTTTTGTGGCTGCGCAGCAATTTTCAGTCTGCTGCTCTAGTGATCTTTAGGCTGAAGTTGCTTTGCAGCAAATGGAAGCAACTTCCTGTCTTTTCCTACATGCAGCATAAAGAAAGTGGCTTTTTAATATTCGCCGCGCTTTTGTTCATACTCACGTTCAAATCTGAACCTCATGGTAATTACAACCATGGCTGTTTATAACATTTCTAGTTGTGAAGTCAGTCACAAGACTGCAAAAATCCCCACAAAGAGGCATAAAACATCAACATAAACACAGAAAAGACACAATGTTATCCAAAACTACAACAAAGAGACACTGGACAACTACAAAAAGACATAAACTGTGGCTAGTGGACAAGAGGGAACCAAAACTACAACAAAGAGAGTCAAAATGGCCACAAACAGATACAGAAGTACGACAAAAAGACACTAAACGACTACAAAGAGACATAAAACATTGGAAAAATTACTCCAAAATGACACAAAAGTACTACAAGGAGTACAAGGAGTAGAAAAATATCACAAAATCTTATCAGTCTGGTGGGTTTTCCCATATATCAGAGTGCAGTTTAAATGTGACACTGACATACATTTATAATAGCTTCTTCTCTTTTTTTTTTGAAAGCCACATCACATTCACGTTTCCTCTATTTCCGCAGCTCCGTGATGTTCGGATGTTGACTCGAGAGGCCACGCCGGAGCATGGGGCTCGTGTCGGTGCAGCACGAGTTTGAGTACACAGCGAAGGACGGCCGCCGCGTGTCCATCAAGCCCAACGAAAGCTTCATCCTGGTGTCGAAGACCAACGACCACTGGTGGCGCGTCCGCAGGGACCGGCACGCCAGGCCCTTTTACGTCCCCGCGCAGTATGTGAAGGAGCAGACCGGCCACTCTCCCGACACCGAGCACTCACCTGAGCGCGTGACCGACAGCGAGCCAGCACCGCGTGAAGCAGCGTCAAGAGATGCCTCAAAGGAAACACACCGCTTCTCCAATTTTGGTTTCTGTGAGAACACACCGGACGTGAAGCCCGGTGAGGCTCCTGGCGAGGGACAGACCGGCGGGGGCTGTCGCGCAGAGGCGCACAATTCGGCGGGACGCTTCTCATCCAACTCAGGCACTCTGAAAACCGACGGCCTGCAGCTGTACGCAGAACCTCACCCCGGGCCAGAGGTCGGAGACGAGCAGCGGCGGGCAACAATCTCACTGCGGGAAGATAAAACAGAAGAGCCACAGGCGTTTGTGGACGATGAGGACGTGACCTTCCCTTCACCCCCTAACTCACCCCTCCAACACGACACAGCGCCAATGCTGAACTTCCCGGAATGGGACTCATTTCCCGATCCGCCCAGTCCCGTCGCTTGCGACGACCCATCGGCCTCGGAGCAGCAGCAGAGTTCGGATCGAGCTGCCGGGGCGACTTCTTCTACTGAAGCGCTTCTCGTTGAGCAGGTTTGGACATCGCGCATCATCACTCACACTGTGTCACACTTGTTTTCATTCATCGCTCCAACATCCAGCATGAGGTCGACATGCGTCATTGTGGCTTCACAGCCAGTAGAGGGCGCAGTTTGACCACGTAACACGGTAGAGCTCGACTATCTCCTGTGCCACTGTTAGAGTACAGCGCCTGAAGAAGTTGTCACATCTTACATTAAATTCACAATACATTTGTTTCCTTTTTGATACCGATGAACGGAAAACATCTCTACAAGTTAATCTAACTCAAAAACGACAGATATGAAATGCACGTCACTACTTTGCAGAAGCGTTTGATAGGAGGAACCTACACCATGAGTGATAAATACAGTAGGGTCACATGATCAGTTCAATGGGGATGGCCTGTGCATAGTCACAGGATCTCAGCTGACTGTGATATAAATACATCGGAGAAGACCTGAGTCTAATACTTGCTAGTGTTTCCCAGTCTGGGGTTAAAGGTCACTGCATAAATCTGAGGGGTCAGGCGTCCTGCTACCGATCTGTTCTAACATATTTATCCCCCTGCCTATCTTGTTTTGTTAATCCTTTGGTATCGGTTTCACAGATAGCACTTCATCTTTTGCCAAATTCAGCACCACGTTAATCATAAGTGCTCCTGCTCCGAAGAGATAAACAACACGGACTTCTGGGGAAATTGCCTCTTTTGTGGGGCTGGTCATTTCTTTCTTTTCCTCAGAATATCATGATTATTTCCCCTCATTCACTTACAAATATATTCTCATAATATTGTGACTTTCTCCTCATTAAATTATAACTTCATTGTTGGAATATCATGATTGTTTCCCCCGCATTACATTAAGGACTTTATCCTTGTAATGTTAAGACTTTCTTTCTCATTAAAGAATTAAATTACCACTTAATTCACTTCCCCCCAGGTTTATTTTTGTTTGATATAAAAAAAAATATGGTAGTCTTCAGCACCAACTGACGCTGACTCAAGAGTGACGTGGCTTGAGTCAGCATGTGACGTCACATCGGTTGACCAGATTTCCTTTGGCTCCCTTCAGGAACCACCAAAAAGAGTAGTACAACTTTCTTTTGCACCACATGTCAAAACCTGACTGAGATGGGTAAAAATCCCCCAAGTTGCCCTTTTAACCACAGTTCTTCTGCAAAAGTAAACCTACCCAGTTACTCTTCACCACTGAAAGTATCTTAAGACTGAGTTTCCTTTTGTTACGTGTTTTTTTTGGGGGGGGGGGGGGGGGGGGGCAGTGAAGGTCCAGACTTGAGAACCGCGCACCGGTCGGGTTCACGGCGTCTGTGCCAGCCTCATCAGCATATGAATGGCCGCTCGTTCTCTCTCTCTCTCCCCTTCGTGCCATTCCAATTGGCCGACAGAGAGGTGTTTCTGTCTAACACCACAGTAAAAAAAAAAAAAAGAAGAAGAAGAGAAAAAAGCAGCTGAATCAATACGATCTCAGCGTCGTTCCCCGGCGAAACGTTGCGCGTATCTGGTGCGTAAAAGCTGTTTTGGGTTGGTTTTTTTTGCATTCTGTTCCGCTGCGCTCTTCTTGGTAACACCAGGTGAGTTACTTACCAACTTCAGGGGAAGGTGTGTGTGTGTGTGTGTGTGTGTGTGTGTGTGTGTGTGTCCAGACCGACTCCAGAACAGGTTCCAAACAGGTTGCGTCGGCTCCGTCTGCGGACAGGAAGGAGTTAAAGGGAAAGCAGGCGGCCGCTCCCAAAACCTCCTCCCGCTGCTTTATTACCTGGTTTCCAAACCGGCACCGGGGCCGATCCGAGACGATGAGACATCGGCGAAAATATATGAATACATATATATACATATGAATATATACAGCCTATAGCCTTCTCCTCTGGCCCGGATGTAGTCTGTTCAGTATTAAAACGACGTTGGTCCAGGTGAGTTTTGACGACAGCTGCGCGTGTTGGCACCTGTTGCACGGAGACGTCAGGTCGTGAAGGAGAAACGAGTCTGATAAGATTTAAACAAACTGTGCTCGGCACTTTGACATTTCCTATATATATATATATATATATATATATATATATATATATATATATATATATATATATATATATATATATATATATATATATATATTTGTCTTATGTTTCAGTTTACCTTTACGGTGGTTGCGTGCGCATCGCAGCACTGTAACTCACAAGGATGCACTTTACACGAGTCTGTGCATTTGAAAATCTTTTTTTTTCTTCTTCTTCTTCGTCTTTTTTGTTTTTTTAATAGTTTGTGCGTTTCAGTTTCTCCTCTGAACAAGTGTGAATGAGGACCGCAGACGTGCCAGGACCCCTCAAGTGCATTCATTCTCACCCCCACAATGGAGGGGCCATCTCCATGGTGATGTGAGCGAGAGGGGGGTTCTGGCCTGACTCCCAGCAAGCATTGCTTTGGAGCTTTCAGTGCCATGCAGCGGACGTATCGGTTCACATGTGCTGTGCAGAACTTGCAATTAGCCCAAATGTAGGTCACTTGGTATCCAGGCTCCATGTTGGCTGCTCTTTTTTTGAAGCTCGTGTGGGATATTAAGTTTGCTACGTGGACGACAGATCCAGTTGGGATTTGCTCATCCAAAGTTTGATTAATTTTAAAAAAAATATACAATTCAGGCCTCTTTCCGTTTCGTGACATTTTCGACTTATGGTTGTGTTCATGTGGCAGCAGCGTGCGTCACCTGCTCTTTGGACGAGCCTCTCCGAAGGTTCACGATAGATATTTGAGCACGACTTGTCTGATTTATCTTTCGGTCGCTCAAAAAGTCAAAGGGTCCAACGGTCCACATTGATCACCGGCAATCAACAGAAAAGGTTAGCTGTTGCCTCGTCCCCTTGTGAACACCGCAGGACGTTTAACTGGACATTTTTCTGTCCTTGTTTTGAGGAAAAACCACGAGCACGTCGATGACAACAGCGCAGTAATAATTACTGACAAAATCAAATGCCAAGAAACTGCTCCAACAGGTAGTGTGAGTGTGTCGTGGGGCCTCCGCGTACCTGAACATGCCTACCTGACACACAATGTGTATATCAAGAGCAGGTGCGTGGAGCTTCTGCTTCCTGATTGTTACCCGGTGAGGACAGGCTGTTATTTTTGATATCAGTCATATGCTTTGGGAACAGCGACGTGTGGAAAGTTTGCGAGATTGATTTTGTACATTCTGTCTCAGTTTAAGGCCTGTGTGTTTTTATATTTACAAACTTGAACTATATGTTCTTTATGTTCATGACCGGGGGTCAGACAAGCCAGGGCCCCAAGTTTGAACCTCTCATGTATTGACCTTTACATTCAAAACACAGAGCTGGCAGCTACTAAATAAATACCCATTTACCTGCAATACAACTATTTTTAAAGGCATTTCCAGAATCCTTAAAGAATCTTCTTCTGATTCTCTAGCAGTTGCAAGTGGTTTTTCCCAAATGAGGTAACCAGAAATTGAATCTCCTTACTCATTCATCAAACACGTGCACAAATGAACTGTTATCTTGTATGAAAGTAGACCGTTTTGGAAAGAAACACCAAATACAACTGATAGCATCTATTTAGATTTTGCATCACCAGAAGATATGTCATATCCAAACGATACTGTCTTTGTTTAGATTTTGACAAGAGGTACAAATTGGGAATCCAGTTAAATCTCATATTCATGCAACAGACTGTATATATTCCCCAGATAATTTTTCTGGATAATAAGAAGCAGCAGTCAGAAAGAAGAGTCTTTGAGGATTCTGGCAAATATAGTGTGACAGTGATACATGAGAGCCGAGGCAGACGGACGTTTCCGAAATCAGTTTACAGCCAGTTGGATTATTTGAGACATCATTGCAAAGGGGCAAGAAGAAGCAGAACTCCACCGAGTGACGCGCCGACGATCTCTAGGACGCCTCAGCTGGTCTGTGCGGCGAGTCGCATGAGTCATACGAGCAGGAATGTCTTTTGTGTCATTACTATTTTGGTGAAATGTTTTTGCGATGTTTTTAATGACACACTCGATCGCGGTGCTCGTCGCAGTCAGTACGTCCCACCAGGAACACAATCGGTGTTCAGGGAGAGTTTAGCGCTGACGTCGCCGATGTGCCAAAGCGCGTTCGCAGCGTTGTGCGTTGATATGTTATCGCACCTGATAGACTCCACGTCATCTTTGCAGAAGAGCGAGGTTCTCCATTTTTGACAGGCTGGTTTCCTGTTTCCTCAGAGGGGATTGCAGTGACTGGCACATAAAAATGGTTCCCCTACCCCCTTTCACCTCCTCCTCCTCCTCCTCCTCCTCCTGCACAGTAAACACTTGACCTACAAAATGAGCGTGGGAGGAATCTGTCACGTATGAGCAATATCTGCCGATTATTAGCGTTTGGAACGCAGACCCGTGGCCCGCAGGGCAAAGATAAGAACGGAGTCTGCTTTGAGTGAAATGTGGAGTTTTCCTGGACTCAGGGCCGCGGAGAGTGTGATGTAAGGGGGGGGGGCACATCGATTCAATAGCTCGACTGTGTGCTTTGTGGCGTGATTTGGGCCCCAATTCGGTTCCTCCATTGTCTGATTGGATGAGTGCTAATGTGGTTAAGTAATCAAGCAGATTGCTGCTTCATGCATTGCTGAGGGCAGAGGGTTGTCCGCACCGCACCGCCGGATTATTTTCTTCCGATTCAGGCGGGGGAATCGCTTGTTAGACGCCGAGTTCTTTACGTCGTGAGTGAAACGAGCTGAAATGCAGTTTTATTTTTTTCTTTGCAGACTGAACTTGGCTGTGACTCGCGGAACATCAGACACAACACTAGTTGTCAAGGTCTTCCTCCTTAGGCACGTTTGAATAACAGACTATGTTCTGGTAATAGAAATGCAAATATCAACAGTGAAACAATCTTTCTCCAAAATTGCTCACTGCCCCGTTAATCACACTGGAACTTACAAAGCAATCGGCAAGTTTTACCATCTACAAAGTCGTCGCCCCCCCCCCGCCCTCGGGATCAACCCTGACCTAAAAACCTCGACCCAAAACAGACACACAATGTCTGCCGTCTGGGTAATATTGTCTCCCTGTAGGAGGAAGTGTCAGTTGAACAACTGGACTTCCTGTTTCCAGCCTTGTACCCCGCGTGGGACTGTTGACAAGACGGTTGTCTTGTCAGAGCCGCCCGTCAGCTCTCCAAATATGATGTTGATATTTTGGAGAAATGATTGCTCCCCCCCCCTCCCCTCCCCAAATCTTGCCCCCGAGTGACCCGCTGGGAGAGAATACTGTACACTTTAGGGAAGCAGAAGAAAGCACAGTGGGGTTTTTTTTGTCTTGTTTTTAAGTCGCTTTCGTGTTCTGGGACCTGTCTTCTGCTTTGGTTGATTTGGGTGTATCTCTAAACTCAAAGTCATGTGCTCTCTTAAAAGCTGCGTTTCCATTTCTGTCGTTTCCTTTTTTATCATACGGGCACACAGACAGGAAGTAGGTTGAAGTGACCTGCAAAAGCTTATGTTGCTCCCCTTTATCCAACCCGCTTCTCTGCCTTGTATTCATTGTGTCTGCTTTTTTAGCGCGCACACACACACACACACACACACACACACACGCACAGACAGAGAGTTACCCTCCAGCCCCCTATCCTGTGCAAGGGTACTCATGCGTAGGCACACACACACACACACACACCCAGTCCCTTCCTGCCGCTATTGTAACACAGTTCTCCTTTCTATCTGCTCTGCAACTGTCACAGCTGCAGCGAGAGGAGGATGTGAGCTCGAGGGTGTGTTTCTTGAATGTGCCTTCGTCCTTCTCTCTCTCTCTCTCTCTCGCGCTCTCATCACAAGTTAATCGACGGTGGTCGCGCAACTCGCTTGAGTCGCTCGGGCTCGGTGTGTCCCGCTCGTGCCTTTCCTCGGACACATATGGCTCCTCTCAGCAGAACGATATAGACATGGTGGACATGTACTCCAGGGTTTGGTCAAGTCACCGGCCCAAGCAGGGGCTGACCCTGCCGGCGGTCCCTCAGGTAGGTTGATGCCGCTGGCGCCAAGGCAGCGCGTATTTCGACATGCATGATAAAGAGAACCAGTGTGGTCGCCGGACTGCGTGTGTTTCGATGGCGGTCTCGCTTCCTGCTCTGCGTAGACATGTCACCCTCTGCACTTGTTTCTTTTCCTGTACCGAGCGAAGTGGCGTCAACAGCTGTTGCGCAGACAGCTCGGCCTTTCATACATGTCGGTTTGTGTGTTTTACCTCTGTCCTTTTCTGGGGTTACGGTCAGAATTTGTCCGTTCTGTGTGCTGTCACTTATTGTGGATGTGAGCAGAGTCCTTAGATCAAAATAACAACACCGGAGAACCAGTGTCACGATGTGTAACCTCACATAGGTATAAGATGCTGCAGCGGCTTCGGGGTGCAAGAGTGACTGGACAATCTTAAAATTGTGCTCTCCCGAAACAAACAAAATGTCCCTTTTGATTCCGGAGTTTTGTTCTTTTTCCTTAAAGAAAGACAAAACCCAAAACTGAGGCTGTTCATCTTTAAACTGTGAAGATGCTGAAATAGAGTGGGGGGGGGAAAAGAAAGAAGCTCCACAAGTGATTGTATTATCAGCGAAATGTTCTTATCAAATCAAAAGTCAACATAAACTGGTCCCTGTGACTGATGGGTTCTTCTAAATGAGATTATCACAATCACACTATGAATGTAACACAATCTCACGTTAAATGTGAGAGGTCGTGCCATGATCGCGGAGGAAGGAAGGAATGTCTTGTTTCGATGGAGCAGCTACAAACTCATAGATATCTCCTTCTTTTCTTTTCTTTTTTTTTGTGGGGGGGGGGGGGGGGGTTCACAAGCCCAAAAAGTTTGGAAACTGGTTTGAATCTCATTGTATTTTATAAGACAATCATGTTTTGTGTGTTAAATCTTTAAAAAATAACAAAGTGATTATCACAGCTGCGCAATGAAGGTCCCCTGTAAAGTAATGGAGTAGAAGAATAAAGTAGCATCAAAAGTTCTTCGAGTACATCAACTGATAATGAAATATTGTATTTGAGTATTTGCATGCCAGTGCTCCACTAGCAGTGGTAAGATTCCCTTGTGCAGTGATGACAATCTATGCCACCGTTGAATCACAGGGTTTGTCGATATGTAATCCGCTTGTGCATACAGTATTCGTCTTTTTTGCGTCCATCACGTGGTTCGGGTTTTCGGTGGTTTTGTTCCAAAGGAACGGGGGCATTCCGGCCCAGCCATCTCAGAGATCAATGAAACACCCTTTTCATTTCCTCTGTATCTGTTTCTGTTCCTGCGTGTAGTCGCGGTGCCTTGTTTGTTGTTTGCAGTCGATCTGCCCCCGGGGGTCGGTTGTCGGGTTGTCTGTATTGATCGCCTCATGGTTGGAGTGAGATCGATGATGGGGCAGAGTCAGCAGAGTGATAACATTGGATAGATAAAGAAACAGTTGATAATGATAATGACATCTAAAAAGGCCAAAAAAGAAAGAGTTGCTCTGCTCACATATTTGTTTTATTCACGTTAACTACTTCTTGTCTTCATCTCCTGAGGCGGGAAAAAACACTCATGTGAAAATTCAGCATTGCTAATGAAGGAGCGTGTGTTTCGCACGCGTATGTTAAATGGACTCTGCTTTCGAACGGCGCGTCTCTAGTCCCATCGAGCGCCCGAAGCACTTCGCGGCACGTTCACATACACATTCACACAGAACTTCCATGTGCCGCGCGTTGGGCGCTTCCCGTATAGGCCGCCGACTCTCTGGTCAGCGGACGCCCCGCTCCCTTCCTCCTGAGCCACAGTGGCGCGATTAAAATAGAAAATGGTTAAATTCCCATTCCAGAAGTTTGCTCAAACACCCTCGCGTCATTATGACGGGGTTTTGTGACGGCTCCCCTTGCAGTCGCTTAAATTCACAAACACAAGCGGCCAATTTGACTACGGCCTGCACATGTAGGCTCCTCTGCACGCCGATCACAGTGATGAACACGCGGCGGCGGCGGCGGCGGCACAGACACACAGGTCTCAGGTAAATCAAGCTCATGGTGTGAGACACGAGTCGCTCGAAGCGCAGTTTGAAATAGAACGCGGCCTCTGCCGTCATGGAGGCATCTAGGACCCGCAGGTCTGTAGATCCCGGGACTCTCGCGGTGGGGAACCGCTGTGAGAAGGAAAGCACCAAAGGAAGAAGAGACGGACGACAGTAGTTCTTACTTCGGCCAGGCGTCATCTCAAGTGTGGACCTCCGCCACTTCGCTCATTGCATCACAGTTTGGGACAGAGCGAGGCGGCCTGTCATCATCGCACGCCGTCTCGCTCGCGCCCGGCGCTTGTCCTTTAAACAAATTAGCTGTGACGACCGGGGGTCGATTTGCATGACCTATTCCAGCCGCGCGGCAGACTGGAGTCGCGTGCCGCCCTGTTTGTTAAAACAACTCCACGTGGGGGTTCCTTTTTAACAGCTTCCCAAAAGTTTTCGCAGAGTTTTCATTGATTATAGAAGTGTTTGCCCCTTTGGTCAGATTGTGTCCACGGCTTTGGTTGATAATCAGTTGCTCATCGAAGCTCTCTTTGCACAAACACACTTCCTATTGGCACAAAGTCTCCATTAGTCCGGAGGGAATGACCAGTACAGACAAACTTTGACCCGAGAGCATTAATATATTGTGTGTGGGCCTTTTGTTGTGTGCACAAGAAATAGAATTAGGTGATGATCATTATTGTGGTTTGTTATTTTTTTCTATCTATTTTTTTTTTAGCCTTTGGCCACTTCCTGAGCTCTGTTAGATGCGGAAGGCTGATTATTTAAGAGTGAGAGCAGCGGGCGGAAGGATTGCACTCGACACTGGTCGACGCGGCCCTTATCTTGTTTGTGGGGGTTTAAGACTTGCTATTTGACGGCTCGCGTTAATGTGCAGGAAACTGGATGGACTAAAGTTTCTACATCTTCTCTGTTTGGGCCTTTTCCACAGGCGGGGAATGAAAGTCTCCGGTCAGCCGTCTACGTCAACGTAGCGCAGCTTCGCCAAAGCATCTCCGAGTCGCCCCCCTCGGCGCCCTCGTCCTGCTCTCCCTCCTACCTCGACCCGGAGGCGTGGGAGGTGCACACTGACCAGGAGAGCGGACAGGAGTACTACTACCACCCCGCCTCGGGGCACACCACCTGGGACCATCCCTTTCTAGACTCCCCCACGGACCCCGGGCGTCTCCCCGCAGAGGAGCCCTGCTCGCCCTCGCCGCCTCAGTCGCCCGTCCTCCCTCCGTCCGCCTCCTCCCCGCCCGCGTGGACCTCGGACTGGGAGCAGCTGGTGGATGAGTCCAGCGGTCGCCCCTACTTCCACAACCAAATGTCTGGGGAGACGTCCTGGGAGCTTCCGGAGCAGCTGAGCCCGTATCCCGCTCTGATGGAGCCGATGAGCGTGCACAGGTTCCACGAGGACGGGCCGGTAAGGACAGCCTGGCCGCTCTACTTAGCCTCGCTCTGTCTCCTGTTATAGCTTCACCCAGGGGGAAAGCTGTAAATACAATCGGCTTCTAATGGGAATGAAATCTCCTGCGCCAACATGGCAGACAGGACTCATTTTCGGTAGGATATATAGGAAACGGCGCTAGTGCAGAATCTCCCCTAACTTTATTTTCAACATTTTGAGGTAAGCAAAAAAGAATGCTCTCTCACTGGAGTGCTTTTGGATTTAGAGGGGCTATCGAGAAAACACTCCACACTTTGCGTTATTCAAGTTATTCCACATATTTCGTGGCGTGATTTTCTCGCTGTCTTTCTCCACAACACACGCCACGAGTGACCTCCTTCTTCTCCTCATTAATAACTCTTTTTCGGCGCTTGAGCTAGAACATTAAAGGGGCCGAGGCGGGGAAGATAAGATACTTTGAGGCCACGGAAATGCCGTGACTTATTTAATCAAAAGTCATGAGAAAGTCCTGGAGCTCTGTATGTACAGTAGCAACATTTCAACGGACAAAAACAACCTGTCCCGCGTCAGTTGTTGTGTCTCGATGATTACTGCAGATGCTCCCAGTCTTGACAGGTCACGACTCCCCAGGGAGGATTAAAGGAATAGTTCAACATTTAATGGTAATAATCACTTTCCTGCTGAGAGTTTTGTCTGTAAAATAACTGCAATTTACTTTTTGGACTTTGAATTTTGGACCGATTTTACAAACAAATTATGTATCGATTGAGCCGCTTTCAGACATGCACTGAGGTCCGGACATTTTCCTGGACTTCTCCGGAGGGGCTGTTTGTTAACACAAATGTTCATCATGTTAATTTATGTGTTTGTTTATATATATATATATATATATATATATTTATTTATTTATTTTTAATCAAATATTTTTTATATGAGATGCTGGATAGTTTTCCATCTTCAGAACTCCAAATAATTACATACAAGGCGTCATAATCCAAAAATATACCCTAAAACTAATCGGCTGCTTTATATTCTCACTTTACTTTCAGGCGTGCGTGTGTGTGTGTGTGTGTTTTAATGTGTGTATCCACCTTTGTTCACGTCCCCAGCCTCCACTGCCTGAGGAGGACTACCCCTCGGAGGATTACCCGGCTGCTGGTCTGCCAGAGGCCTACGATGAGCTCTTTGCCACGGGACCTCCCACCCTCCAGAAGGAGTACACCCTCAGCCACTTGGCCCGGACCGTCATCCCCAGGGCCAACCTGGACCGCAGTACCCCGACCGGTTGGAACCTCGCCGTGGACCCCAACGGGACCTGGGTGTTCACCAGTGAACACTGTCCAGATCAGGTGCGTCCAAGCCGTTACTTTTGTCATTACAAATACTTCTGTTTTCTTTCTTTCACAACATCAGTGGCATTGAACCAATCTTTGACTAAGAAACGTTCGTTGTGCAACAGTGGATCAAGTCTGTGGATGAGCGAGGGCAGACCTACTACTACCTGAGAGACGGCTCAAGGTCTCAGTGGAACCTGCCCGAGGTAAAGATCCTTCTGTGGTTCTAAAACTACACCAGAGCCAGGATTTAAGTTTTATGTTATTTAATTTCCTTTTTTTTGTTTTTGCTGGATCCAGTTTTCAGACACCAGTTTGAACTTCCATTGTGATTACTGATCAGGTTCTAGCCTCGAGGCAACTAAGAAACACTTTGCAGGATATAAAGTAGATATGCATATCTGTATTATTCAGGCAAGCATGCATACATTTATCAAAAGCAGTTTTTTTTTAGACATGAACCCCTGAAAACGGCACAGGCTCACTCGGACATTTTTTTCCGTAAATTTTCTAAGAGGCTGTCAGGAACATCTGCGGACATCACATGCAGCCCCTCCGGAAAAGTTCAGTCCAAAAGCAGCTTAAGTCGCCTAAGAGAGGCATAACTAAGGGCTAAAGTTGACCCTCGTCTGGTTGAAATGTAAACTGATTGTGTTTGTATTGTCATCTCTCAAGTCTTCAAATGTTTGTATTTCCCTCCAGGCCCCTGTTGCTCCTGGCCAGTCCAGGGTGGAGAACGGTGTCGAGGCGGACAACGTGTCAGTCATTAAAAACTGGAGACACACCATGGGACCTGCTCAGCTCAGCTCCGCCCAGGACGATGGGGTACATTCACACACACACACACACACACACACACACACACACACTCCTGCATGTACATGCACATGTCGCATCACGCCTCCAGGTCGTGTCAGCCGGCTTAAACATTAAGCTGCGCAAAAGTAGCGAGGGAGAGTCACTATTCATCAAGCCATCGCTGCGAGGCTTTTAACCCTTATATAGCAAATCAACGGCACGGAACTCTTATTTACGGCAACAGCTTGAGGACGGAGCGGCGGGGTTATGGGCCACATGTTTACACAAACACCTTGTTTCCCCCCCCACAACCATGGGCAAACTTATGTGGACAAAAACAACACCCCACGTATAATTATGGAGCATCTGGTACCAACACCGTAGCCTCTTACACAAGCCTCCACTCTTCCGGGAACGTTTTTCCACGTGATCTCGGAGCGCGACCGCCGGGACGTGTTCCCATTGAGCCACGAGGGCACTGGTGAGGAGCAGTAATGATGTCGGGTAATGAGGTCTGCCTCAGACGGCGCTCTAGTCTGTCCCAGAAAGGATAGACCGGATGTGGTCGTGGTCGGAAAACCATTTCTCGATCGAGCTGGATTAGTGCATGTTTACACCGTCACGGTGTAAGAGGAAACGACCTTCCCTAAACTGTTGCCTCAAAGTCCGGAAGCAAACTACCGTCTGAAATGTGGTTGTAGGCTGCAGCATTGAGAGCCAAACAAACACACACACACACACACACACTCACACACACACGTTTATGGACAGATGTGTCCACTTACTTTTGGCCACATCATGCGTGTGTATGTTAAGATTGATAGTGGTGATGAAGACCTATCATTGTATATTGACCAACTTATGTTCCTCAGCCAGGAACATAAACCTTATCTGGGGATTTTTTATAAAAACCTTTAATGCCCTACTTGTATGTCTCTTATCTAAGTTGCATTTTAGATGTTCTGGTCTAATTATCCTCCCGTTGTTCGTCCTCCATTCGTTCAGCGGTCGGTCCCGACTCACAGGAGGAACACGTCGGACTACAGCAGCGACAGCTCCAGCACGGGGAACTCTCCGGAGACGCAGCACAACGTGAGTGCGCCTTGTGTCGTGCCAGTGATACTCAGACTGCTCCAGGTTATCTCAATGCTGAGAAGAAACAAAAAACCCTGACAGTTCATGTTGTTCTATATCTCCCTCTTAAGGCGTTTGGGTTTAGACCCTGGAGAAGCCCCTATTACCTGACCTCCAGGTGGCTGCGCTATAACGTGGGTGGTTAGTTTCAGTGTCTCGCCTGAGCTTGAGCACATAGATGGCCGAGAAGTCTTATCTATGGCGGAGCCAAAGGTGTCACTGTAGATCCCTCAAGGAGCGCCTGTTGTACTTGGACATGTGCGTGCGCTTCATTCCCTGCATCCAACGCGTCGAAGAACATTTGAACCACCCCGTCTTTCATGAGCTGCAATGTCGGGCTGCCGGTGCATGTGTGAGCGCAGCTCTGTGGTGATGTGCTTCCCGTGCTAGGAGAAGAAAAAATATTGTGCTCTTCCCTCTGTGTTTTCTTACCAAGCCGCAGTGGAAGGAAAGTAATAAAAATAGGACATATTGTTCTAAAAATACCGTAACTTTGGAAAACCCCTTACTATGTTTGTCTAACTCAACCTGCCAAAGCCTCAGAATGTCTCCAGACACTTCTCTGAATGCATTTTTGCACTGAAGAAAGACTTTCTAGTTCTCCTTTCCCCCCTTTTATACTTGACTTATACTGTAAATCCCATTAGAAGGGGAAGGACGAGTAGGAAAAGGGAGGAGTGGTGACAGCAAGCAGAACGTGCTCCTGAAAATGTTGGGAGTTGCAGAAATAATAATAATAATAATAATAATAATAAATTAATACTTCTAAGTCTTGTGATATTCTATATTTTTCTTAATGTGGAAAGTTTCACAACCATCGATGAACTGATATGAGCCTGATGTGTCTCACGGCCTTGTGCGGTGGAGTTCCCTCATGATCATGAACAATATTTTGAGTCCGACCCTCAAACGCTGTCCTGCTGTAGGAAACACTCACTAAAAGTAAACTCACTCAACCCGTAGTTAAACATTGTCCCCAACAAATGCACCATTCACTCCCGAGTCATAGTGAGTAAAAACCTGCAGTGTGCAGCGGTTTCAGAAAATGTTATATATATATATGATCTATATGATAGATGACTATATGATTATTTATAAACTTTTCAGGAAGTATTGAGAGCCTTGTATTTTCAGCCACATACATAAATAGACCAGACTAAATATTCTGTTGATGCCAGTGTAGCGATGTTGAGACTACAACTTCCTTTTAATCACAAATTCACCACGCAATGAAAATTTGCCTGCCGCAGTTCTTTTTCGTCCATGCTGCGAGGAATTCATCACCGTTTACAGATTGTGACGGAGAAGTTTGGATGTGAAGGCCACCGATCACAATCTGCATGCATGTCTCCATTGATGCGGCATTGAAGCCAGAAGTGCGTGTCCCGCATACAGTGTCACCGCGTCATTTGTGTTAGCGCATAAGAGTTAACAATTTCATATAATCAACAAGGAATTAAAATGTGTGTTTCACTTTAAGGTGCAGAACTTGGAGAAAGCGGGGATTCTCAACAAAACAAAAGTGTGCGAAAACGGCAAGAAAGTAAGGTAAAAGACAACGTCCCTTTTGCGGGATTTGTTTTCTTTGTCGTCGCAGGAATGACATTCTCACGTTCCAGTTTTTCCGAGTTCGCCTGGGTTCGGAGTCGTGTGTCATCTTCCCCTGAAGCGCTCCGGTGGCTTTGTTCTGCCATTTCAGGAAAAACTGGGCCCAGACATGGACGGTTCTCCACGGAGGAGTGCTGACGTTCCACAAAGACCCAAAGTCTGCGGCGACAGGAGCCTCGGTATGTTCGACCCCTCGCATGTTTAACGCCTGCAACGTCCCTGGAGGAGACGGAGCCTCATCCTTTTTGATACATTGTCTGCACTTCGGTACAATGTTTCGCACGTGAGAAAAGAAATGAAACCATAAGCTGCAGCGTGATGCCGGCTGTTTTTGTACCGCCAATGTGCAAACCCCCCATCGGGTCGTGAGCTGACGGTGACGGTCACAGCTCTTGTTTAGCGAAGCCGGGATTTTTTCTTGGAATGCGTCGGTTTTTGGTGAACAGCTGTATTCTCCCCTTGGATGCAGAACAAGACCAATCAGATTGTTCCGGAGGTCACGGTGGACCTGCGAGGGGCCGCCATCGGCTGGGCCTCGAAGGACAAATCCAGCAAAAAGAACGTTTTAGAGGTCTGTTCGTCGTTTGTTGACGTGGGACATTAATCAAATGTGGGATTTTTATCTTGAGCAAATAACACATACCAATTTTTCTTTTTGGTATAGTGACCAAAAAACTCATCAGCTGTCATCAGATACAGAAATCATAACTAAACAACCAGAACAAACTAAACCAAACAGTCCTAACTTTGTGTGTTATATGCACTCATTTCAAGAGTTAAAGTTTTCAGAGCCCTCAAGAGCCAAAACAATGACAAAACTGTCGTCTGTAATATCTAATTTTTGTCTCCTTTAGTTAAAAGGTAAGAACGGTGTGGAGTTTCTGATACAGTACGATACAGAAAGCATCATCAGCGACTGGTACAAAGTCTTAATGGACACCATACGACAACTGGTAAGTACTTCTCATGTGCATAAGTGTAAAGTGAAATCAGTGATTTCATGGTTTTGGGAACATTTTGGGAAAAACACTGCGAGTTGAATGAGACGGTTAACACCACTCTCTGATGTCAATGTAAGGCTATAGACGTGAGTCGTGTAGTTTTGCATTATGATAAGTGTGTACGTCTGTTCATCAGGAGTACCAGGACCATCACTCAGAGGAGGAGGACGGGCATTTGTACGAGAAGATTCCCAACATGGAGCAAGACGAAAGAGCGACCTTAGACAAACGGAGATGTAAGCTTCACAGTGAAAGCAAACCATGTCTGATTTAATTGCGGAATGACTGACGGAATCATTTTGACCTAATTAGATGCAGTATATTAGATACAGATATATGTATATATATATATATATACTGTATATATAGCTTCGGTTACAACCAGTTTAAATGTCTAATATTTTCTCTCTGCAGCCTCCAGGCCGAGTGTCACACACTCATCCAGCTCTGCAGGAGACTCCGATCAGAGGAGGGTTCGAACCAAGCTGATGAAGTTCCTCTTGAAACGGCCAACGCTGCAGTCCGTCAAGGAGAAGGGCTACATCCGAGGTGCGTTCACACAGGGACACGTTGTGCTGTGGTTTCTCTCTACTTCTTTTTTTTATTTGAAAGGAAGCTCATGGAAAAAAGGTACAAAGAGAAAATGAACCCAGGAGCTACTGCAAGTTCATGATTTTTACCCAAACAGACGCTGAGCACCAGTGGCGTTTTACTTGATGAAAATCATAACACATAAACATGAACCCAACAAAAACACAACACAAGATAAGATGAGATAATAATCGATGATAAGATTTAAGATAGTCAAAGTGTTGATGTTACTCACAAAATACATAGTCAAATAAAAAGTAAATGTGATGAAATCAAAATAAATATGGAAACAATAAAAACCAGACGAAAAAGAAGTGCTAGTAAGAGGTTATTTTTCCGGAAACCGGGATCTGTGACCAATGGGTAAGATGCCAAATTACTTCAAAAGAGTAAGATACAGAATTAGAGGCTGTTTTAATGAATTATTTTACTCAAAGAATTGATAATATTACCCTGATGAATTCACACCTTTCCGTATTCTGATAATTATTTGGCTCTTATACTCGTATGACTGTAATCCATAGGTTTTTTTTATAATACTTGATGTGAAAGATATGTTGTTTATTGACTTATTTTTAATGTTCCCACATTTTCTCAAATTGATTAACTAGCTGTATAATCTAAGGATCATTAATACCTTCAACATGCGTATCTTCAATTGGATGATAATACTGATACTAGAACCACTACTACAGTATTAATATTGACAATAATAATAATGCCGATGATGGTTTTTATTCCCTTCAGACAGCGTGTTCGGTTGCCACCTGGCCACACTGTGTGCACAGGAGAGGACCACAGTCCCTGGGTTTGTGGAGAGATGCGTCAAAGCAGTAGAAAGGAGAGGTGATCCACCTTGTTTCTATCAAAGTCAAAGTCTTTTTTCTTTCTGTGTGTGCAGTAGCTCAGCGGTTAACTAACTGGTGCCACGTGATATGTTCATTTACAGGTTTAGACATTGATGGACTCTATAGAGTGAGCGGGAACCTCGCTGTCATCCAGAAACTACGCTTCAAGGCAGATCATGGTAAAGTCCGTTCGAGTTCACATGTAGTGAACTGAATAATGCAACCGATGACTGTGCGTACAGGGGAAAGTAGACGCTGCAGAGTCTCGGCGTAGACGGCAGCGCCCCCTGTCGTGTTGTAACGGGCCGTGCATCCGTTTGTGTTAAAACAGAGGAACTGGACCTCGAGGACGGCCAGTGGGAGGACGTGCACGTCATCACCGGAGCGCTGAAGTTGTTTTTCCGAGAGCTTCCCGAGCCGCTGTTCCCGTACAGCCACTTTGAAAACTTCATCGCCGCCATCAGTAAGCAGACGTCCAAATCCATAGAATTGCCCAACTAAATGGAACTATACACACTCTGTCACCTGTTCCATGCAGATATATTATATATTGGTTTATTTATAACTGATTAATAAAACATTTATCCTGTTTTTCTAGGAATTCCTGATCACAATGCAAAAGTGTCTTGCATGCGTGACCTGGTCAAATCACTTCCCCTTCCAAATCATGATACCATGGAAATACTTTTTGGACATTTATGCAGGTACACATCAATGTTTTTCATCTTCTGATCTCAGTGTGTGTTTCATGACAATAGTTTGAGAATTTGTACACAGAGAGATTAATGAAGGTAATAAGAGAATATGATTGTGGAAAAAAAATAAGTGTTGTAGCTGTATCTGTACAACGCACACCATTAAAAATAAGTAATAATAATAACAGGAAAACTATAACTCCTTGGATTATTTTCTTTTCTTTAACAGGGTCATTCAGTTCTGGGAGGACAATCGCATGACCGTGCAGAACGTTGCCATTGTGTTCGGTCCGACGCTGCTCCGGCCGGAAATGGAGGGGTCCAACATCGCGATGCACATGGTGTTCCAGAACCAGATAGTAGAGTTCATTCTGAACGAATATGAGCGCATCTTCCACTCCAGCTAAAGCAGTCGCAGGCCTCCAGCGCAGACCTGGACACGAAACTCTGTCTTTTGAAATAAGTTAAAGGGCTCTTCAAGCTTTCCTTTGCTCAGAACATTTGAAGTTTAACCACGTAAAAACTAGATAAAGGGACCCTCAAATAAGTCTTTGCGGAGAATATTTGAAGCATGTTTAACCGCTGTTGTGTCCAGATTTACTCCATAGGAGGCTCACACACTGTTACAACTATCTTTGACAGTATTATAGGATTGGAAATTGACCCGGTGTGGTCCGGATTCCCGTCTCAGAGCTACTGAGCCGGTTTCGTGGATAGATGAAGGACTGTGTCCGATTGCTCTCGCTCCCTGAGAGTGTAACTGTTTTAATCTCACGCGTCACTTTCTGGAGATTTTAATTGTTTATATTTTATTCTTTGGTTTATTTTTGGATCGTCTAAATCGCAGCTACAATAGAACGCATGTCAAACCCGGGACAGATGCATCGATTCTCTCTTTCTGTAAGAAATGATCACTGATTGCTTCCATCTTTATTTTAGTTTAATGACTTTAAATATTGTTTTGGATTTAAAATTAAATTGTATCACATACTGCAATAACTGAGATTATATTCTAATCCTGTATTTTTTCATTTTCATTTCTCCCCATGAAGTCTTTTATTGTAATATAGAAATGTATAAAGATGAAATATTAATACCAATATCTTGCCGTTGAACTAAATGGTGACTTAGAATACTTGTGCAACCTATAGGCTATTTTCCACTGAACTGTAATTGTTCAATCATGCTGTACTTGAAGAAAATGTACAATAACATAGAAATATGAATATGTAAAACATCTTCAATGATATAGTCAATCTGTCTATATAAAAAAGTGGATATTAGAAGAAACGGATCTCCTGTAAATAGAAATAGATGGCATATTTATGCTCAAAGGTGTTGGAAATGCACAAGTTATTCAATAATAAAGTAACTTTGTAAAAAAAAAAGGTAGGCTCTGTGTTTATTCTTGTCAAAAAGCCAATGAAAAAAAGGTCTGTAAATAAACACTGTCAGAATAGACAGAAGTCAGATCTTTTAAAAGGATGATTCTACTGAGATTGTTCATCTACACATGTCGCAGGCATACAACTGATTCACTGTGGAGGAACAATTATTCAAAATCCTTAACTTATGTAAAAGTAATAATACTATAAAGTATAAAATTCTTGATCACGAATAAAATTGACTCTGTGTAATATACCTTTAAATCTAGTATCTTCAAGTAGTCGAGGTGCAGGTTTTAGGTTGTTTAATGGATAGCGATGCATAATATTTTGTACATTGATGACTTGTTTCTGAATATCCTTCATAAATTGTAATTCCAGCTGACAATTGAATATGGGAGGGTAAAAAGTACAGTACTGTTTTCCCTCTGAAATGTTGTGGAATATAAGAATAAAGGTGAGGGAATCTGTAATAACACATTCACTTTTACCATGGTGGAATTTGAACTATCTGATTCAGCTTTGCTGTCATAAGCTACAGGAAATCTTTCCTGCCACAAGCCATAAGACTTTATAACACCTCACCTCTGTCTGACAGAAAAACTCTGGACTCTGTTAAATCTAAATTGAAACATAAATCTCGGCACATTTGCACCTTCATGTAACCATGTTCCTCTGCACACTACTGGTAACTGATTGTACTACTGCACTATTTCCACTATTAATATTCATGTAAATTCTTTATATTTATTATTATTATTCTCTATATGTTTGCAATTTCTCACCCTGGGATAAATAGAGTAATTATCTATCTATCTATCTATCTATTATAAATGAAGAGAAAATATACATAATAAGTGTACGTTGAAACTTACACCTCAAGTAATGGTTAGTACCTCCGAAATCTACGGTACTTTCCACCAAAGATAGTTCATATAATTCATAATTCCTTTTTTGGGGATTTCATGATTTTTGTATTCTCTAAAAAAATATTTGGTAAACCTGAGTAGTAGGTCAGAGTATTTATTTAATTGTAGTCTATAGCCATTCTACTTTGTTTTATGATGTATCGGTAAATCTGTGTAGTTAGTCGGACCCATTTGGGAGGGGGGACGCGTTTCCGGAAGCTGTCAGCTGTGAAACACCGCATCCACTGCGATGAGTTTCGAGTGGCCCTGGCAGCACAGTTTCCCCCCGTTTTTTACGTAAGTCTGCTTCTTCTCAGCCACACTGATTTCCATTGCACATTTCCCTCCGTCGTTTGTGTATCATGTGAATCGGTAAGTGTGTTGATTTGCGAGCTAGCGTCATGCTAGCCCGGCTAACTGGCTAAACGAAACGGCTAGGGAAGTGGATTTGTTTTTTTCTTTTTTCACACACCTCCTGTCTTTCAAAAGTGTATCAGACATCTACTGTCGGTTTCACTTGGCGGCTTCTTAAAGCTGCTCATCGCGGAAACATTTAAAACCCACCGACGCGTAGATAATAGACGGTTGCTGTGTGTGTGTGAGAGCCACTCTTAGCTGTGGCTAGCTGTTTTGCTAGCTAGCGCTTTATGATTCTGAGCTGCCATCAACCGAAACACGATTATAAAACGCACATGTCCACCAACTCCTGACCAGTGTTGCAACTCAGTTCTGTGACGTCATACTCTGAGGCGTTAAGAGAGATTTCATGTCATTTAAAAAAAAAAAATCCACTGCATCATAAATATTAATCCTGTAGATGAGACAACATGAACTGTTAGTTTTTTTTTCACCTGACAACATTTTAGCAGCACATTAGCATGTTTTTCTTTATGCAATCATCGTCCTTACAATACCTAGAGGACCTCAGTGCTGAAATTCCTGTAAAACAAATTTAACTTCTGCAAGCGAATACAAGAAACTGTATCATTTGTTATATGTGTATCAACTTACTGTTTTGTGCTGTGCGCTGGTGACTACTACTGATAAGTGTTCCAGATAATATGAGATAACGTGTCCTGTCGTCCCCTTTTCTTCAGAAATACATATTGTGTCATGTAAATTATTATTATTAAAATTGTTATCTTAACAACACTTTTGTTGTTAGAATAGTATACAAGTGTGCATACAGTTCTGAACTTCACCAGGATGTAGCTATGAATTCACATGGCTTGTTTAGGCTCAGAGTAAGGCAGGGAATGGAAGAGTGACACCCCATGTGTCTTATGTCCCTTTTCTTATTAATACACCTCATGAAAATTATACAATCATGAAGATAATATAAACTGTGCAAGTTCATCCTGATGTTTCACTGCTTGAGAGAGTGGGCTTCATTTTCAGGCCACTGGAGTCCTGAACAAACTGAAAATGCTTGTGAAAATAGTTTGGATCAAATCTTATAAACGATGATAAGCTTTATCTGTTGATGTCTACCTTCACCGGGGGTCCATCCGATTCAATTCTTAGAAGTAGCTTGGACGTCATCAGATGATGATGTTGCCGCACATTTGTATCATTCATTCTGTTGCTGCCTGTTTCCAAGTTTGTAAAATGTGATCAGTGAACAGCTCATTGAAAAGAATTGGATATTAATATAAAGCCTCCACTCTTCTGGGAAAGCTTTCTTTAAGATTTGGAGCCTGGCTGCAGATGTTATCGTATTCTGTATGTGACGCACACACACAAAAAACCCTAAAGCAAAAGAAAAACTAAAACAAACTATAAATAGCAAAACACACAGATCAGAGCTGGAGTGAATCTTGTCTGGTGATTGCAGTGCCGTTGCTTTGCTTTTTTTGCCTTTTGTTGTTACATGTGTGTTTACACCTTTTGCTGCTCATCTCTTCGCGCACAGGCTACAGCCCAATGTGGACACAAGGCAGAAGCAGCTGGCAGCATGGTGTTCCCTGGCCCTGACGTACTGCCGGCATCACAAACTCTACACCCTGGACGTCATGGAGGCTCAGGAAAGCCCCATGTTCAACAACAAGAAGATAGAGCGTATCCTCATGGTCCACCTGTGGTTAAGCCAAGTCCAGAGTTTGTCCAGCTTGAGGCTCCGTGCTCTGATGAATATTTTAAATTTGAAACACCGGCTTTATTTTCTCTCATCATGTTCGCATAAATTGTTTAATTTGGACTGCGAGTCAAAGATTTTTAGGCGGCCTCCTTTATAGGATTTTAAAATCACCCAGAGGATATTAACGTTGACACAACGTTAATACAACACCCGCCAACCTACTTGCTCTCCTCCCCTACATGTTAGGTTTTCTTTATACATCGATCTAAAACTAATACAACAGAAAACTACAATTAAACTCCATAAAGGTAATCTTCTAAACTTCATGTAGCTTATAATGTTTCTTCAACTTGATCGTCATTTAGGAGACTGTTAATTGTGGTGCGGGTGAACTCTGCTGAGAACGCAATTCAATAGCACCTCAATAGACATCCTCCAAAATTGTCATAGAGTTTATTCAAGGCCTTTTTAACAGTTTTAAATAAAAGTGGAAGATTAAAACCTTGGACAGTTGCATTAGCCTCCGTTAGCGTTGGTTAGATGTACCTAATAAATGGCAACTGAATGTCAGTTTCACTTTAGAGGTTGTTTTAGAATACATGATGAGAATGATTAATGAAAACATTTAACTTCTATAAGTCATAGTAGTAGTGTTACAGATATTTCCATTTCCATTCAAGCATCCCAAGATGAGTTTACTACTATTATCCGCCCTTAACTGAATTCTAGGAAAACTGTCAATGGAAGCAATTCAAGTTGTGTTTGAGGAACTGAGGAAAAAAGGTAAATGTATCTTCTGTATAGATGTTTTCTCTGTGCTGATGTTACAGCTGGTGCAAAGTGACCTCCAGGCGTAACACAAACTGTCTTTCTAATTAATCTGGACCTCGGCTGACGAACACACAGCAAGGAGGCAGTTAACCTCCTCCATGGACGACTGCCGCTTGGCTTTCGCATCCATAACGTTAGATGTCTACTGCAAACACTACTATCATAATTGCAATCGCTCAATTTTTGGTTGGATTTGTTGGTCACGATAACCTAGCCCTTGCCTACGTCGGGGCACTTAACCGGTTCTTTCTCGTACACCAGCAAAGAGTTGGTGCCCTTGAACTGCCTTTTTATATTGCTCGTCTAGCGCCCACGTTTTTTAAAAGCCTTATTACACCGAGGTGCGAGCACACCTGGTCTTGTGATCCATGTGCCTGGTGCCGACACCTTTTTTTCCAACATGAAACTTGCAAAATGTAATATTTGGTCAAACCCTGAACACACCCTGAATATATCTTCCCGTGTGATTGTTTTGGCCGACCTCAGGTAACCTGGAATGGCTGGACAAAAACAAGTCCCGGTGTTTAGTCATGTGGAGACGACCGGAGGAATGGGGCAAGCTGATATACCAGTGGGTGAGTTATCAAACTTGAGAGACATCGTGTACTGTCCGTGTAACATTTTTGTTCATTTTTGTTCATTCGTGGGGTTGATTAAAAGATAGAAGTGGTCAGTTTGAAAGTGATGAGAAAACATTGCTGATGTAGATCATTTTATTCAGTATTAGATTATTTAGTGGCTAATTTGCACAACAACGTAGGACCCAAATAGATCTACGCTACAGTAGGTGACTCTGGCTCAAGCTTTTTTATAGAAATAGATATATGCAACGTAGAATATGTTTGTATTATGTCTCTACTTTGGTCAAAATAGGTAAATAATGCTTCTAAAATAAGGTTTGGGAAGAATCTCAATTTACGGACCTGCTGCATGTAAACACACATTTCCAGGTTACTACAGTGCATGTACTGTAAACGTGTTGTTCCATTACCGAGGCAACCCGAGGGGCGTTTCAAAAACGAGGCTCAGAAAAAGCAGAACTCATTGTAAAAAAAGAAAAAGAAAAAAGTCTGTCTTGAATTAACCTAACAAAGAGAACAAGGGCCGCTCTGTTTCACCAAGCTGGTACGGGGTTGAACATGAGCAGTTTGGCTTATTTCAGAAGCAAACAGACAAAACTGTGATGTAATGTAATGTGGACAGTCATATATTACAGCTAAATATTACAGACTCAGTCAGCTAGTTGCTCCTTTGTTAGCTAGGTCTGTCGTAGCTTGTAACGGGGACATGGTCCCTCGTGAGCCACGTGCACCGTCTCTGTGTAATATGTGCAGAAAACATAAGACTCTAGATTAGAGCCTCGACTGATTTATCGCTTCAGAGAAACGTCAGGTATCTGATCTTTTCTTATATATTTCAGGTTTCCAAAAACGGGATGGTCAACACTGTTTTCACCCTGTATGAACTGTCAAATGGTGATGACACAGAAGGTGAAGGTATGGTACATTAAAAAAACACTCAAATTAATCGGCATCAATCTAATTTTTTTTCTCATTTCATTGTGGTGTTTCATGTTTTTGAATTTATGTAATTGTCAATGAAATGGTTTAATCTTAATTTTAACGTTTAAAGCGCCTCGCCAAATTTGGTTTGAAATGTGCTGTTTGAATAAAGTTTATTACTGTTATTATAATAAATAATTGTTCCTTTTGACCCAAACTTTCTACTTTGTTTCCCCAGAGTTTCACGGTCTTGAGGACTGGATGCTTCTGCGCTCGTTGCAGGCGTTACAAGCGGAAGGCAAAGCGGAGATCATCACCATGGACGACGGCAAGGGTGTCAAATTCTTCTGAAGCGGTGCTGGAATCACACACACACACACACACACACACTCTGTCTGGGGACCCTCATGCTGTACCTTTGGCTGTCCAAGGCTACACGAGCTGCACCTCAGTGACCAGCCCAGAGGATGCTGGTCCCGTTAATGATGTTGCCTTTCGGTTCGCCCAGTTTCATAGCCTTTTTCTGATTGGAGGAGAATTGGAGGAGTGTTAAGTGTTTGGGTAAAAGGGCATCGGAGGTGACACTGTGTTTAAAGTGACATGCAAAGAGTCTCATCAGGGGACTAAGTACCATTCTGTCTGAATACTTTACTGAAATATCATTTCCCACCAGCTGTAACTTCACTCTCTCTTTATCGTAAATACAAACCAGTTTGAAGCCAATTGTCCCAAGAATTAGCTCCCGACCTTCGCTCGGCTGTTGTTCCTTTTTTTTTTTTTTACCCAACCAGTCATCTCAAAGAAATTCCCAGAACACGACACCTGAGGGACTTAAATGCTTCCAGAAGAGGAGCTCCAGAGAGACTCGGAGCACCGACCCTGGCTCGTCTCAGCTGAGTGTAATAATAGTGGACTTCATGTACAGATTGCTGTCATCCTGTTTCTTTTTTGTGCAGTAGCTACTGTGACACTCCTGCCCCCCCCCCCCCCCCTCTGTATTCTACTTTTTTCATATCATATAGGACAATAAATTAGAAATTTGCTAAATGTGTTTTTATTTTATTTCTCTTCAAACTGTTTGAAATACTTCCATTTTTTAATCCGAAACTTTTGCATCTTTAAAATGTTTTGTGGGGGGAAAAGAAAACATGCAGCACAATGTCAGCCCCCCCCCCCCCCCCGTGCAGACGTGCAGATTCAAACCACAGCGATGGAGACGTGTGCTCTACTTTCTGCCTGCAGCTGTACAGAAGGACTGGTCCACTCGCACCATGTGCCGCTGTGAGGACGACCCAGCTCCAGGGAATCGCGTGTGTGCGTATGTGTGCGTGCATGTTTGTGTGTATGTTTGTGTGTGTGTGTGCTTTGATAACACAGTGAGTGATGTCGTGGGACAGGTGGGGCCCAGTGTGGTCACCTCTGATAAAGGTGTCCCGTGTCATCAGCAACAGGCATCAGCTGTCCTCGGGTGTGGCTCCCTCTACAGGTTGTCCCAGACCACTGCATATCTTTCTCTCTCAATCAGGCTCTATACTCAGACGAGAGGTTGTGAAAGAAGCGAGCAGTGAAGTGAGGTGACTCACCTGAATTCAGAGAAAACCCGAGAACTTGACGTCTGGATCTGAGAAGGGGCTCGTTGGAGGAGGAGACGTCCTGTCCTCTTGTTGCTTTTTCCGCACAAGTATACGCACTTTGTTGCCGCCTGTTCATCTAATCAAAGCAAAGAAATACCACAAAGAATCAACTTTATTGATCCTAAGACCCTTTCCCCTCTTTTTCTTCAGTTTATGAAAACATTTAATCCACTATATTTAATTAAAGGTGTTCATCACCTATCTTCTTGGACACCAATTATCCACAACATGTAAAAAATAAAAAATAATTTCTAATAATAATTTTAAAAAAATGTTGCAAATGCTCTTCAAGTGATATTGAAATACTCACTTAATAATGACTTCCTCGACCTGTGGGGCGCGTCATAGCTGCGTAGGGGGCGGAGCCACGGAGCGCGCGCCGGGGAGCGCACGGGACGCGCGGCCCCCTCCGGTGCTCTGTTGATAACAGGCGGCTCCGTCCTGCTCACCGGAGGTTATGGCTGAGGACTCCGCCAAGACGAGAGGCACCGCGGGGATTATTCTTCTTATTATTGTTTCATGAGAGAGCAAAACTATACGTTGGTGTTGAATATTCTCTCTACACAGCGGCTGCCATGAGTGAGTATCACCCTTTCCATTCTTCCGTCTCACGTGGAAGACATTTCTAATGCTGCCTGTTGCTGCAGTTGAAGGCAGCTCGGACATAGTCGGTTTAGAGTTTAATTCTGATTTTGCCACTCGTGTACCAGACTCCTTATATTGTGTTAAGTTTGTCTCTTTAAAGCCACTGACTTCGTAGGGAAAAGTGGCGCTGAACTTGGAGTAACGGTGCGCCACTGTCCTCTCCACGTCCAGGCGCTGAACCGACGAGGCGTTGAAAGCTGCCAGCATGTCCCGCGCGCAGGTCGAGATCCCAGGACGCGGGTTCCCGGGCCTCCCCGGGGACATGGCGGACGAGCGGCTGTCCCGCGGGCCGTCCGTGCTGCGGGCGCACGGCCTGGGCGCGCGGAGGAACTCGTACGGGCTGCAGAAAATCAGCATGGACATCGACTCGCCCCTGTACAGCGGCGTCCTCTCCAAGGCGCTGTCGTGGTCCGCGGAGAACATCCCGACGCTGCCCGAGTCCAGGGCGGAGGAGGAGGAGGAGGAGGAGGAGAGAGCCGACGACCCTGCGCCGTCGCCGTCGCCGGTGTCCAGCGCGGGCACCGGCTCCGCCACGCCCCCGCGCAGCCAGGAGCCGCCCGGCGGCTCCGCGCCGAGGTCCGGCGGCCCGGACGCCGGCTCGGACTCCGAGAGTGAGCTGCACCACAGGCAGCGCAAGCGGTTGTCGCGCATCACCTTCGACACCCAGTGGGAGCAGGAGCAGGAGGAGAAGGACGACTTGGACACCAAGGCGGTGGCGACGTCCCCCGACGGGAGATATCTCAAGTTCAACATAGAGATCGGAAGAGGCTCCTTCAAGACGGTCTATAAAGGCCTGGACACGGAGACCACGGTGGAGGTGGCGTGGTGCGAGCTGCAGGTAGGACGCAGGCCGGAGCCCTTTAAGTTGCCAGTTTGGATGGTTTGTTTTTTACATGTGGCACAACATCAAAATTGCATTGTGCACACTGCACGTACTGTAGTTTACCTCCCTTTCTCTTGCCCCCCAGAGGCACATGTAAGTCAGGTACTGTATGTAGGTTGATCCTTCGCCTGCTTTCCTAACCCACTTGGCTCCCTCCCTCTCTCCCTCCCTCCCTCCCCACTTGATGCGAAGCGGCTAATCTGCTGCCTTTCCTATTCCTTGTTGACCTTGAGTCGGGCTGTGTCAGGCCTCCCAGGTCATCCCGTCAGCAGCCGGCCTCCCGAACTGAACCGCTCTGCCCGCCGTGATCCCCTCTAATCTCTGTTTTCATTACCGTCCGGCGACACCAAGGCCAGGTTCGCCACCCCGGGCGTCTCTCGTGCAAAGTCAAGCACAAGCGAGAGGCAGCTGTGCCTGCGATGATCCACCTCTTCCGAGCATCTGAGTTCGATAACAGAGGCGTGTGTGCTTTGAGAAGTTCGTGAGATCACGCTCAGCCTTTGCAGGACGTTTTATGCTCACATGTAGCACGTAAACATCAGATGTAAGACCCACCAACTGCTGTTTAAACCTCAGCTTGGGTACAGTGGCAGCTGCCCCTTCCCCTTGTTCAAATGGTTCCATAGCACAGTGGAGGATTTAAAGTTTTAAGCTCCGAGTCCACTGTTAACATTTGCCGTTTGTGTGTGACGTGCGCTGGTATCTGTGTCGCAGCACCCCTTTAAACCTCAAGGTAAACCCCCCGTGCTGGTGATATTGAATCACACACCTGCTGGCAAAAGTTGCCCTTATTCAGATCGGCCTGATCTTAAAGATAATTGCACGATGGTTTTAAAAGATTTAGCTCTGCACATGACAACACCTTTCTCGCTCTCGGCTCAGTAAAAGATGCACAGAGGCCGTCTTTGTCTTGTCATGCAAGCTCTGCGGGGAGCACCGGAGCGCAGACAGTCAGGGATTACACTGGGTGAAGTGAATCAGCCAAGAAGGCTCAAAGCTCCAGCATCCAGCAGGTTGGGACCTCTGCCTGGAGGGGCCCACCTGTCAGCTCACACAACAGGTGTCCGTGAGGGGAGGTAGAAAACCTCAGTCACTCCCGGGGCTCTTGTCCTTTCACCCTCGAGTCAAACACAAGGAGAGGTTCATCAAGTGGTTTTGACTTTTAAAATCACACCCCTGCTTTTGTGCTGTGAAAACACGTCGACGTTATGCTGCAGCCTCGGTGGCCATGGGGGCACGTTAGACAAACGAGCATGCCGTTTCATCTCGTCGCTTGAGACCTGAGCCCAGTTAAGCTCCTTAATCGCCCCTGATAAGCTTAAAGGTGGCCTTTGTTGACATGGTTACCGTTGTGATGAGTTAACCTCAAAGAGACAGACTCGGCCACGGTGGCATTTCTCAACCACGGTCGCCACCCGTCCTCCTCCTCCGCATGCGCCCCCGATCGCTCTAACGAACACAAAAGCTGGCTGTTGGTGGCTAAACACAATTGCTGCTGTGATGTTGATGCAGCAGCAGCCGAGGGTGCGTCATTACAAGTCAAGTAGAAATGCCCTTAAGCTCTTTCAACTATGTGCATTGCACAAGCCCCGAGCAGGAAGTCTACATCAGCTCTCGATGACGTGACGGAAGTTCAGACATCTGCTTCACCTGATTCCCACTCATACAGGGCATCGTTTTGAATTAAGTCATAATTCCCTCTGAGGGTAATTTCCTGTGTGTAGTGTATTGTCAATGTCATTTTGCGCACAGGTCTGTCAGGGCGTTGTCCGCGGGAACTATTTGTCCTAGCACACAAAAAGTAAACAATGCATTTAGATTCCTCTATGACATGCAACACCACAGCTCATCCAAGTTCACGTCGCCGCTCAACCAAATGCTAAACCAACCAAATGTTCATATCGAGACTATAATATGATGGAAAGGTTAAGTTAGAATCAGCTCTGTTTTCCAACACAGAGTTGAGGAAATTAGATTCATATAATGCGATTTGAACAAGATTAGTTTTGGACTCGAGCCCCTTTTCTACGGGGTTCTTTTTAGATGTGCCATATTGACACTGTACACATATACTCTTATTGTTAAAAGAGGATTAGAGGCCGATCAATATTTTGCATGGACAGCTAAAAGCTATAGATCCTCATAGATATGCAGATGCACAGAAATGACGTGCATGAGGTCATTCAGACACTGTTGCCATTGCACACTTTGGCGAGAAAGCAAAACATCCCACCTGCAACATGTCTTACTGCAGCAAAAAGTCCAACTACGGAGTTGTAAAGACACAAGCGAGTTTCAAGCCGCCTGGTACTGTTGCTAAAAAAAAGCTACCCTAGCAACCCTTTCCCCCACAGGTCCGCAGGTGACTCGGGTGTAATATAGGCAACATAAAACTGAGCTTAGATGGGAATGCCGAGGGTGATAAAAAATGGATGAGCTATTGTTCCCCTCCCACTTCCATTCATCACGTCAAAGAGATGAGTTTACAGCCTACTCTGTGGTCGCCACTGTCTGTCATTGTTATAGCTGAGCTCACAAAAGTGCCACAAATATGAGATGCCTGTTATCAGTCATTGCACGGACCTGTCCCCTTTAACATTGGCAGTGGTTACATAATAACTGATTTTTATTCCCGGATTTCCCAGCAGCCTCCTCCAGCCCCGCAGCGGCTGAGACTTTCACTCACACACTTCAATACTTTTTAATACTTTTTTTAAACTTACGCCGACACACGCTCTGTAATCGTGCTCTCTCTGTAGACACGGCGTCAACCGTGCTCCACTTCGCCGCGGCCGCCTGTATTTTCAGCGTCACAGGTGTTGATGAGGGCCACGCTTTAACGCAAGATCGGTTTGAGAGAATAGGAGAAGGCTGAAAAACGGCAGCACCCACAACCAATTAGTCGGTTTCTTTTGATGCGTAAATACAAGCTGAGAGACAGTTTTCTGCTGACGAAGACTACATCACTATACCACATTGTAAAAGTTTGTGCACTCCATGTGCGGTCATGGTTTTTGTAGGTGGTCACACCTTGTGTTTGTTTGTCCTGAATCACATAGAGTCTGCTTTTATTACTCATTATTACCTGTATTGGGGTTTTATTTTGGGTCTTCATTACCTCTTCTGCAGATGTTACAACATGCAGCTGCAAAAAAGAGTCTTAAACTCTCTTCATTTTCGATAAATTTGCTTTAAATGGCGAGGCCCCCATGTAAAATCAAAGACATCTTCTCTTTAGTCGGACAAAACAAGCAATTTCAATTGCTGGCAAAGACTAAACAAGTTATAACGTTCATATTTTTAGTGCCAGCTTTCATTTGTAGCTTTCACTAATGTCATTAGTCTCAATGAACCAGAGTTGCCTACGGACAAAAGGGAGGAGCAGTAGGAGGTGGGGTGGTGGTGTCGCTGGAGGAGGATTTACATCACCCCTGCTGTAGTGAGAGCTGGAACCATTACTTGTAGCACTGAAAGTGGACTCACGGGAGCAAGAGCTGGAAGCTGCGCTGTTTTTACGCTTCAGCTCTCCGTTTGCAGCTCATATACGAGCACCAGGTCCAAATTCAATCTGTAAAACCTTATTAACGTCTCCCGACCGGATCTGCGCGGTTAGTGTTTTGAGTTATGACGTTAAACAACAAAGCGTTAATCTCGTTTTGGCCCAAGTCCCGGATCTCTCTCTCTCTCTCTCTCTCTCTCTCTCTGTTGCCTCTCGCTCCCTAGCTCGCATCCTTGGCCTCAAAATACAAGCCTGGCTGTGTAACCTTCATCTGAATGTGGCCAGTGTTCAGTGACACAACACGAGCTGTGGGCTTTCCTATCAGTGCTACTGTAGCCAACATCAACACCGCCTTTCCTTGCAGGTCCCCGCGCCGACGCGAGCCCCACGCTTATCAGAGCCAGCCAATGTTCTCCGAGGAGAACGCGAAGGAGGCCCGCAACGATAGTCGACATGTACACACGGCAGCGCGTCACTTTGACGTGAGGGCTGTTTGTTGTTTTTTTCTTGCCTTTAGGTGGCCCTGCACAGTCCCCAAATGACTGCCACACCGTGTCACCTATGAAACCCTGTGCTGTACTAAATGTGCGCTCATTTTCGGCGATTGCCGCCGCGAGATTACGGCTTGTCTGTATCGCACAGCGTTCACTCTGTGCCGAAAGCAGATAACGGCGTCGCATCGACTGCTCTTGATAGTGCACGATGTGTCTGTTTCAGTGTGGATAATGACGGGACAAGCTGGGGCAGCATGGTGGCTCTGTGTTCAGGGGTTGGGAGGGGGGGGGGTATTTGTTGTGTGTGTGTGTGTGTGTGTGTGTGTGTGTGTGTGTGTGTGTATATGTTTCTATTGGAAACTAAAGTGCTTGCAGGTGTAAAAGGCGAGTGTGGATGTGTCTCAATTGTGTAATAGGCTGCAGACTGTACCCCGCCCTTTTACCCTAATCTGTGCTGGGGGAGGCGGCAGACCTGCTCAGTGACCCTAAGTGGGATAAGTGGGTTCAGAAAATAGATGGAAAGATGGTAACGAAAAGAAAAAACTGCTTTAGGAATCAAAAAAGAATAATAATATCTGGTTTTCAGTACATGATAAGTATAAAGTTTAGCATTAATAAAATGTAAGATAGTTTTGTTTCTGTTGAAGTAGCTTTTAATTAATGGAAAGCTAAACACGACAGTGCAGATAAGCCCGTATTAGTCTGGCTTTACGTGCAAACACAGCAATCTGACTTTCTGTTTGTATTATAATGAAAGGCCTCACCAAACATCCACAATATTCTCCCAAGTCACAATATTGAATTATGTAAAGATATGTTAAGCTTCATCTGCCTCCGATCATGATAAACGAAAAAAGAATTGGGGGGGGGGGTGCATTGATCGTTACAGTGCAGAGCTTCTCCACTGGAGTTGCACGGAACTCTGCCAGACCCAACCTGAGAATGTGGAGAGACAACAGATGTCTGAGCTATTGTAGTGTTGCATACTGATATAATAAGTGTATCACCGGAAAAGCTCCGTCTCTGCTGAGTCACTGCTTTTATTGGGCTGCCTCTGTATATGGTGCTCCTTTATGGGAGAGGTTTCCGTGTGTCGTCCAGGTTGGTTTAAAGTTTTCCAGCGTCCACTGAAAGTATTCCGGTGATGACCGATATTTTATACAATCACGAGCTCTGCTGTTTGTAGTTTTTCATTTTTTAAAATTTTTTTTAAAGACGTCAGTGGGAAACTTGTGTCTTGTCAAAGGCTTTATCTTCTGAGATCCTTTCAAAATGACATGTTCATTCCTCTGGTAGTTTTATTTTGTATTTTAAGAAACAATATTCACGTTGACTCTGTCTTTTAATGGACCTCAAACGTATTTCTCTTTGGTCTTATTCTTTCTATCAACTCGTTCCTGGTTGCTCACGCATTTCTCTTTTGCCGGGGCTTGTCCTTGACCCTTGGTCAGATTAGCTCTGAACTCTCTATTTATAAATCAAAACTATTCTTCATAAAGACCAGTCCTCACACACGTGATACACAGTTCAGCAGAAGCAAAATATTGCCAGTTGCAAGATGGATCTAAAAGATCTTTTGTCCAACAAAATCTCAAAACTCAAAATTGGATGCCGTGCGATCTAAGACCACTAATTTATTTTAAAATTTGCCAACTATCAATTATTTAAATTTTCTATTTAATCTGGCACTATTTTGATTCAAGTCATAGTTTGATTTGTCTGCATATTATCAGGAAGTAGAAACAAATGTCCATCAATAATTCCCCAAAGTCCAAATTGACGTCTTCAAATCGCTTGTTTTGTCCAAAATCCAAAATCCGTTCCTTTACTGGAAAAACATGTGGTCACCTTTGCAGCTTTGGGCCCCAGTCCTGCTTCCTAAACAAACCAAAGACCTTGAGTTTTAATAGCTGTTAGGGCTCTGAGGACATAGTTGGTAAGGGAAAAGACCGCTCGGCGGGGTAACTCTGGTCACGTCCGAACTGATCATGTGTGTCGGAGCGTGCGAGACGGAGGCGTCGCGAGTGTAAAACGTCCACCGAGTTGCCATGTGAGTCCTGGGATGAATTGGCCATTGGTGTGTACAGTACTGGCTCAACTGCTTTGGGGTCCGGCACCTTGCAATACCCATCAACAAACACTATACAGCGTGTTTTCTCAGTCAACAGAAAACAGCAATTCGTGTTCTCCCCAGATTTGAACTGCGCTTACACGTAGTTCACGTGTACATTGAAGCGCTGAGTGTTTCTGATGTGCTCCCATTCAGTGGTTTGGACTCTTTATCGGGGTAGAGTTGGAGCAGAGAGCGGAGCATTCATACATCTTTCATGTTGTGGCCTTCCTGGCAACAACAGGAAGACAACAATATGCCTACCCGTTGCATACCGCCACTTCGTAAACTATATCCGGTCTCGGTTGCCAGCGGCACATCCTTGTTTGTCAGTGTACCAGCGGCACTTGATGGCACATCCTTGTTTGTCAGTGTAACACTATATGTCGCCGCCTTGCGCCTGCAGCCTGAGCTCCGACGGAGTACAAAATAAACTAAATACCAAACACACACAGTAACACATGGTTCATGTTTCTGAAAACGGAGTTTCAGTTTGTCAGACTATTGCAAAAACATTAACACAAAGCAAATCTTCATTTGACTCTGAAGCCAATGGAAGAATGTTGGAATTTCTTTTCCTGGTATTTGGAAGTTCAAGTGATATTTGAGGGTTTTTTGTCAGCTTTAACGTCACAAAAAGCAATATCTGAAAAGGAGATGAAAAGCACCCGCTCTGCTTTGGGACCGATGCTGAGCCTGGTGTGTAATAACAACTTCAAAAGGCTTTGCTCTAAGGCTCTCGTGGTCCGATCTCCGTCAGCAAAGCTCAGCAGACAGTACTGTTGTCCATCCTGGAGTATACCAGATGTGAGGATGTCGTCATTCATAGAGGGAAATAAAAACTTTGGGATAATACCTCTGATTGACAAATTGTGGTCTGCAAGATGAGATGAATTTCCAGGGCGCAAGGAATTATAATCAGGCGAGAAAAATCGTATTTTGGTGCCTTTTTCTCCAGGCGTCATCCATTTAGTGATGTTGAGAAACGATAGTATTGCTTGATTAAAGATTTGGAATATGTTTTGCTTTTCATTCTTCAGTCATAACATGGTGAAGATTATTCTGCTCCAGCATGGCACTTTGTCTTTGTCAGGTAAACTAAAATCAGTTTGATAACCACAGAGGATTTACGACTGTGGACTTTGATTGATTGTTGTGAAAGCTCTTTATGAATTTAATGGTTAATTAGAAAGAGAGAAACCCAAGGACATTTACTATTGGATTACCGATTTCCAATAGAAAGGCAACATACTCACAAACTGGCAAACCTTAAACTGGTTTGTGTTAATGAATGGTTTATTAACACATAATGGAGCCAACCCTAGTTACAACCCTTTATATAATTGTGCTTACATGTCTGAGTTTAATTTTCCACCTTTGTGTTTTGAAAAATTGTTCTACACAATCGGGCCTGTAGAGGATTCTTGAAGCTAGACAAAAGTTAGACGCGGGAGTAGACTTAAATGACCTGTGAAAACAAGCATGTTCAAACACCGTCGGGCTCACCTCTCTCAAAGAGTTACTGTAAAACTGGCGCCAGAATATCCGAGGATTCCGCCCGAGGGGACGTACTTTTGCAAACCTGTCAGATAACCGCGGTCGGGAACTTGTCGAGGCCTGTAAGTCTGTTAACGGAAGCCTGGATGATAATTATCGTAAACCTTTTAAAATAATTAGGCTGACTTGAGGTAATTCTTGGAGTCAGACTGTGACTTCCGAGCATCAATGTTACTGGTGAGGAGAAGTCTTGTACAGGGCTGCCATCAAACATGTAGGTAATAGATGTCAGCGTAAAGTGACAGCGGGGTTACAGCGTTTTTTTGTGTTTTCGTGTTCAGATCACAGAAATGATTTCCGTCCTTTTTCTTCTATTTTATTTTCCTTTACAACCTATCAGGATGGCTTGCTCCTTGAAGGTCAATGAGAGGACTCAAAGTTAACGAGCACAAAGAGTACAAAAGCAAAGTTCTCAGAGGGACTGACGTGAGTTCTAGAAATATATAGTATTCACAATCCAATATTCATGCCTCAGGCTCGCCTCTGCCCTTTATATCACAATTTTCAATAGTGACCCTCAGTGTTCAGGATGAGGAGCTGCTAAATATATGTCGTTTATTTATGGAATCTCATGTGACACCTTACTTGTTTATTGGATTCCCACACAGCTGCTCCGTTGAGCAGATTTTTCCCAATCTGCGGGCTGTACAGGCGGCTGCTAGCGGCATTTCAACCGGTTATATTATAACTGTTATCACCTTGTTTGAACCATGTTCATCGTAGAGACCACGTTTGTGTTTGACGGCATTACTTAGCTACAGCAGGTCGTATGGTCATATCTAGGCTCTTTGCTGTTTTTTTCCGAGTCGCCATGTTTGACGCGGCCGCTCTCCTGTATTTTTGAATACGTCGTCCTCCAGGCGTCTTGTGATCTCTCCGTGATTCCCCGAGTTTGCTACAGAGGACAAAATGTTTGTCCCATTCACACTCCTCCCTTCGGATGCCATTACACTGAGAGGGGAACTGCTGATATACTCTCTCCCCTTCAGCGTTTGGCACGCCTCGCCCCACCACCATCAGAAATGTCCTCTTGCCTCTGTTCAACTAGAGGTCGCAGGTGCCACAGGTTAAAACGCTGCTTCGGATTGTTGACTACACACCATCCAAGTTTAGTGTCGAGGCCACAAAGGGGTCATTGTTTATGAGTTGAAGTGAATCCTCAAAAATGTACCATGCATGATCCCCCCGGGTAAGTCCCTGACTATCTCGAGCGTACATTTTCAACCGTTACATCATGCAATTGAAGCATTTTAGGGACACCTACGAGCAAACTATGGAATTCCTTGTCTTTGCCATAATCACAAGCCTTTTATTTCAGGAGTGCAACGGCATTGTGCCTATAAAGGACAGGCAGTGAGGCGGTTGAGGCCCCAGCGGCGTGCAAGGAAAAGTAACCCGTCACTGTAATTGTGCAATACAAAGCTCTGTTTGAAAAGGCGAGAGGGTTTTATGAAGAGGCGTCTTAAGTGACTGCGCTGTAAGTGCAGAGCAGTTTATAGAAGATGAGGTTTTACTGAGTAGCCACAGGCAAACAGCAGGCGGGAGGAAGAGATGTTAACTATGACAAAGTAAACAGACTAAAGATACAAGATCTCCCCGCCCGCAAACATATTCATGTTAGTCTCTCAAACAAGGTGGTGGTGCAATCGTTTCTGAAACATCTGCAGTTACGGTTCAGAGGACAGGCTCGTACTTGTGCACAGATGATTGTATTAATGAATTGAATTTATGCATCAGTTGCAAAGTGCTTTACGCGGTTGTATAACAGGTTTTAAACATTTCAGGACTAAGAATTAAGACATTAAAATATATATTAAAACATTAACCATAAAAATAATGAAACTGACAAAGCATGTAGGTAATAAAATGATGTATGAGGATTGAAAGATCAATAGAACGTAGACAAATTAATCGACCAGGCCAATATATTGACTGATTCTAGCTAATGCGCATAGCAATAAAGCGTTATCAGTGTAAATATCGGCAAATAATCAACACTACAAATATGACAATCTGTGTCACAGACAAGTTTCATTTTTAAATGTAAAAGTAATTTGGCCACAAAACAAAGAAGGAAATCGAAGAAGTCTGTATTAAGATTAATTGTTTACATTATGTTTTTATAGTATAGAAAAAAATAGCTGCAGTAAAAGTATCTGTCTCAAAAATCCGGTACTGGTCGGACTATGAAATCTATTCATAGTTAAAAAAAACATATCTGAATATTTGTCTATGGACAAAGACTTGCTTGACCAGTTGCTATCAGAGGCGGTGTAATCCTACATCTAGGTCTCTTTTACCCGCGCGTTGTAATTAGCCGGGCGCCACAAGTCAGGTCAGGCTCTCCCGAGTGCGAGCGGCAGTCAGAGGTTGGTTTGAGTCCTCAAATCCAAATGAGATTAATGGTCTAACCTCCCTCTGGCCACTCCATTTACAGAACACGTCGGGCTTTTCCTTGGAATGAGTACACTGCCACCTCAGTTCTCATGCGCAAACATCTAAGTGCAACACTGTGCCAGTGTGAGAGCTGACGTGTATGTTTATCCCCGAGTGCATGTCAGTCAAGGCTTGTGTACAAGGCAGGTATGTCAATCCCAGAGGCGTGAGGTCAGACTTTTTCTTGCCCCCGCGTTGCCTTTGACCTCAATCCCGGAGCTCCGTCGTCAGAGGCGGTGACGACGGACAGTGGTTCGGTAATGCCTGACGACGTCGTGCAGGTTCTGTCCTGCACATACTCTCTCTCTCTCTCTCTCTCTCTCTCTCTGTCGGTGAACTCTGGTTTTTGTCAGCAGGGCTCTTGAGCTATGGCCTGTTAACAGCACTTTGAATAATTCGTCAATGACAGGAAGAACGGGCAAGGTTTACCTCTCGCCCTTTCAGTCGCGAAAAAGACTTTTAAACAGAGGTCAAGGTAGACTGGAAGCTAAGGGAGCTGACGTTTAACATTTCTGGGATGACACAAAATGTCACGACTTGTCCCTCATGTCTTATGAACATAGTCTTTGACAGTCTTAGTCTATTAACAGCTGATTTTGTAGGGCTCCATCTAGCAACATCCATGGATCCATTCTTCAATTATCTGACTAATTGTAAAGTCTATGAAATGTCACGAAAACCTGGAGCTACATAATGCAAGCTCCGGAAACCAAGCAAGTGCTATCACTCCACTCGAAAACACTCCACTCATGAATGTCATGAATGGAGCTTGCTTGTTTGGCGTCAGTCTCAAAGCGACGTCTTCTAGCAGCTGACTCCGTCTTGAAGCTTCGGTGTAAGAGGAGTAGTAGTAACCTCTGACTTTGACCTTCTCTGATTGCTTGGAAAGCTGAGACTTACTCAAAATAATGTTTCTTCATTACCGTGAACAGACACACAATAGTTTACTACGAGTGAATTGATGGCTGAGAGTAGTCCCCAAGAAATGCACCACTCTTGTTTGAGTATAGTTTGCTTAGCTGATGCAATACGTTTTTCAGATTGTTTGTTTGCCATCCAGGCGGCAGGGTGATGTGGTGGTTAGCCTCACAGCAAGAAGGTTCTCGGTCTTGGAATCCCCGTTCAAACCATCCAGGGCCTTTCTGTGGGCAAATTCTCCCTGTGTCTCCAGATATTCCCTCCCTCCCACATTCCAAAGATCCAGCCCCCCTCCCGCCCGCCACATCAAGGATAAAGCGGTATAGATAATGGATGGATGGATGTTTTCCAGTCTTCAAATTTGGCAATTCAACAATTCAATTGGTGTCAAAGATGAAGACCTCGCAAAATTTTGGGCCATAACTCAAGATACCTCATTATAAAATCTATCAGTATCTTTATTATGTGTACATGTGGATAGACATGGGTGTAAACTGCAACATGACTTTCAACCGCAAGGCTGTAATTCCAGTTGCATAACTTAAACTACATATTTGAACGTGTTTTTCAATATTCATTCTGATCTTCAGATGGAACAAATGGGCTTGGCTTCCAGGAAAAAACTATTACAGAGACGGACCAACACATTGTTGGTTCTGGTTCCTCTCATGGGCTTTTTGATGACAATACACAGAAACACAGAACAGCACCATGCCATATCCTTGAAATCAATATGAAATCAAATATGCTATATGCTAATATGAGTAATTTTCTGTCCGTCGACGGATCTATCAAGGGAGATCACTTAACAGAATTCTGTGTCCAAGACATGAAAACTATGTTGGAACTGTTTCTCACCCTTAACACACTTTCCCTGCAGGCAGTAAGTTACGACAGAATCCATTTTCTTCCCTCACTTTTTGTCCTACTTTCTTCCCCTCCGGAGATTCCTACAGATACCACATCCCGTCACACTGGACTGGCTGTTACCCAAAGTTCTGGGCAGACTCACTGTGCTCTATCTATTGAAGTGAATCTTCAGAGCAGTTCAAACTGTCCGTTCCTGTATTAAGCCGCAAACGTTCGGCGTAAACGTTGGCTAACTTGTCGTGTTCATGTCCCCGTTATCATAATAGGGGGGCTGACAGGGACCCTCTTAATACGACTCTGCTTATGTAACTCCCACTTATTTGGCTCCAAGCCCAAGTATTTCCACCACTGGCTATTGCAGACCCCCAACTCAACACACAAACAACCTCCCGGTGGCTAAGAATAAATCTGAAAGATACCACTTTGGGCCGTCCCTCACTCACTCACTCACTCACTCACTCACTCACTCACACACACACACACACCTCTGAATCCTCCTTCGTTTTTATGGATTTTGTCTTTTCATAACAGAGATGGGGTTTTTTTTTTTGTGGCTCCCCCCGCCCCCTGCATCGCTTCCTGCAGTGTTATGCAATGTTTTGTGGCCTCATCGGTCAAAAAGGGCAGGGGTAAGAGACAGGTGCGAGCAGATACATGCAGTCAAAGATCCCGGGGAAAAGTTAGACTAGATACTCAGCAGTCAACCAGAGCTGCAACAGTTAATCGATTAATCAATTACTAAATGAATCACCGACTATTTTGATAATCGATTCATCGGTTCAAGTAGTTTTTATGGAGAAAAAAAAGGGCAAAATACAAATTTCAGCTTCTTAGATATGAATATTTTCTGGTTTCTTTGCTCCTCTATGACAGTAAACTGAATAGCTTTAGTATGCGGACGAAACAAAACGTCATCTTGTGGGTTTTGGGAAACACCATCGTCATTTTTCACCATTTTATGAACCAAAAAATGAATCAGTTGATCGAGAAAATAATCAACAGATTAATCGATTATGAACATAATCGTTAGTTGCAGCCCTGGGGTCAACAGATGACTCCTTCCACAGGAAATGTCCTCGGACCTCTGGCCCGAAGATAGATATCATGAAGACTAATGAATTAATCATGTTCATTAGATGTCTTCTCTGGCTCTTCGGTGGCTGTTGTGTGAACCGTCTCAGTCGAGCTTAGGCAATCCTGCATGGCTGCTTGTTTATTTCTGCTTTTAGTCACAGCTAAGCTGTGAGAGTTTTTACAGGGAGGAGGCTTTGTTGTGTTGCCCTGAAATTCGCCAGCACCAGCAGCAGTCGCATGACGCCATCGCGGTGTGCACACAACTCATGCTCTGTTGCTTTTGTTGTTTACATCTGTGCTTGATTTTCCATTTCTCTTTACACTTTCAAAAAAGACTGTTTTTTCAAAATGAACAAGTTCTCAGTTTTGAGAGCTTTGAAAGGGGGGACAGGTTTTTTCGATGTGTCACACGAGCTAATCGCCGCTCGATGAATGGCGTCGTTCACAGTGGCCGCCGCAGGACTGTTCGCTTCTTCCAAGAACGCCGAGCGTTTTTGCACTTTTTAGGATTTCCCAATCATGCCATCCAGCCGTGTGCCAAGCCGTAGTAAAAACCCCGTGGTTTTGGAAGGGGTGCCGCTTCTGCGAGAGGCTGCACGCCACAGCCGATGTGTCCTAGATCGACTGCGGCGCGGCAACAGCCATCTTCTCCCCGCGCGAGCGACTAATCCACAGGAGACGAAAGCTCGCCGCACGCGGCTCTGATGTTATCACACTTAGATAATAACCAGATGTCCATCAACCCGTAAACCCACTGACTCACTCACCCTCGGCTCTCACATAAACAGCACACTCTCAGCATGATTTGTGTCACATTACGTGTGTCTCCTTACATCTGAGGACACTATGATGATCTATGTTTCGGCCGCAAAACTTCAGCGTCCGTCCACATATGTAATTTGGGACGTAAAGCACAGTCTAGTATATGTATCACAAATTCGATTAAATCGGAAACTTACTTACTCGGAGGATGCTCGTCCATTTGTGTGATCTATTGATGTCATGTTAGAATCACGACTTTTAAATATGACATATGAGGAATAAGCTCACATCATGAACTAAATCACTATCGATCTTAAAAAGCAAACCACTCAGTCAGGAGAGGTCACCTCTCTGCGGCTCGCTGTTGAGCTCGGGGCCTCGTGTTTGTGTTGTCGGTGTAATGTGGCAGTTTGACAGGTGACTGATGCAGGTAAAAAAAAAAAAAGGGGCCTATCATTTCGTGACTTCAGACAGAGACAGTCTGCCACCGCTGTTGATGCGGCAGCGTTAACATCAGCAGCACCTCCTCACTTATTTTGGGGGGGGGGGCGGCGAGGAAGGAGAAAGTGTAGCGGTCCAGTTGATTGTGAGCATAAACATACGCAGAGCATTTTTTCCCAGAAATCGGCCTCAATGCAGGATTCATGATCCCCAAGTCTCCCAGGAGATGTTTTTTTTTTCCGACCAGCCACCCACCGCAGGCCGAGTTACTCCAGCAGCAGTAACATTGGGCCATTCATCCTTGAGGAAGCACAAAAAATGTCTTTGTTCGTCCGGCATGATTGCAGTGTTCCGTTCGTTTTAACGTGGATTTTTTTTTGGAAACCTCCCCCCTTTAAACCTGTAAAGTCAGAGCTCGGCCTTATTGGAGAGGGAACGTGATTATGTAACCGTGGGGGTCGCCCAGATGGATGAGCCTGTGGTTTTCCAGGCCCGGCAGCAGCAGGCTCATTAGCTGAAGTAACAGTGATTTATCAAATTGGTCCCGTGTATTTGTGTGCTATGTATTTCGAGACCCTACTTACGTAACTTTCCATAACAAGACAAGACCAGAAGGAGACATTCGTAGCGATACAACTCACCTTTCAATAAAACCACAACCTCTATTGTTGGGGAAAAAAAATATCTCACCCCACCGTCCATTCAGAATCAGCTCTGGAGTTTATGATTATGTCACATGGAATTATGACGTTGCTTCTTTGTTTATTTATTTATAACTTATTTATCTGAGCTAACAGATGGTAGGTCATGTGCTCTGTTTTCCAGGTATCAATTGGATTATCCCGTTATTGTGTTTGCTCGTGTAAACATCATATTCGAAATCTGAATATGCTAGCGGAAGCTATCCATTAGAAAACAGTGAGAGTTTGTTTGGTGTGTAAACGGATTGGCCAGATTTTTATCACAGCTTTCATGTCGACTGAAAACCACCTCAGGATTCATTGTTTAGGGCCAAACAGAACAAAACACCCTCCCAACAAGAAATTGTTAAACATAAACCGAATGAATGCAAACTAATAATTCATATCTGATTATCAGGTTCGTGAATTACCACGCAGTGAAGCGCTGTGATACCTTATACAGCCACAAACCAGAAATGACGGTGGCTGAGATGAAATCCCCCTCTCACAGATGATCAGAAACCATGATACCATATTAGAGATTCATATTTAAAGGAAACTTAATACATTGGTTCCTGTGTTTCTTGTAAACACCATATCTTCTATATGCTCAAAACAAGTACTGGGATGTAGAGGCGGGACTGTAGAGTGTAATGTAAAAACGAGCTGTTTCCTCCGCAGACCCGCAAGCTGACCAAGGCGGAGCGACAGCGCTTCAGCGAGGAGGTGGAGATGCTGAAGGGCCTGCAGCACCCGAACATCGTCCGCTTCCACGACTCCTGGAAGTCGATGGTGAAGGGCCACAAGTGCATCCTCCTGGCGACCGAACTCATGACGTCTGGCACGCTCAAAACGTGAGTCTGTGAATCCGACGAAATCTGATTCTCCACATTTAAATGCATTTCATTTTTTATGGTCAGTCCTTTGGTTTGTCCTCAAATTGCCAACATCCTCTTTCCAAGTAAAAATAGCCATGTCTTCTGTGGTTTCGTGTTTGACGGCTTGTCTTTTGCTTTCAAAGATAAGATAAAAAGGAGCAGAAAAAAAGCTCTTCCTTGAATACAATGTTCTGGGAGAGGACTCAGGGATCTAGCTCACTTTTTAAAACTTCCTCTGATGTGTCAAAAACAGGAGATGAGTTATTCCGAGGCACCAAAAAAGCTGCCTCTTCTTGCCGTATGTTTAGACTGCCGCGCTTATTCCTATTCCTCTTTTGTTTCAGCTACTTGAAGAGGTTCAAGGAGATGAAGCTGAAGCTGCTGCAGCGCTGGAGTCGACAGATCCTCAAGGGGCTCCACTTCCTGCACACGCGCGCTCCTCCCATCATCCACCGGGACCTCAAGTGCGACAACATCTTCATCACCGGCCCCACCGGCTCCGTCAAGATCGGAGATCTGGGGCTGGCCACGCTCAAAAGTGCCTCTTTTGCTAAAAGTGTCATTGGTGAGTGTAAAGTTTCTCTGTTTACGGTCCTCAGGTCATTTTACACAAACGCCACCTTCCACAGATATCTGAAAGAAACGGTGTCTCGGGACAGTTTACAGCCATCGACTGGAGACCTGCCGATCTTGAGGCATTTGTTTACCTTTTAAATTCCTGCCTTTATTTAATTTTTTTTTCAATACAGCATAATTACTCGAATGGCTTTTTAACGTCAGATGGAACTTGCCCTTCCCTTCAAATACACGCCAGTAATCGTCGGTGGCCTAATATAAAGACTTGTTGATACATGAGTCTTGTGAGTGTGATTGATTTGACTGATGCATTTTGTTTTCTGTAGAGATTTAATAATAATGGAATACCTTTCACGTCCACCCTGACAGGAACGCCAGAGTTCATGGCCCCGGAGATGTACGAGGAGAAGTACGACGAAGCGGTGGACGTGTACGCCTTCGGAATGTGCATCCTGGAGATGGCCACCTCGGAGTATCCGTACTCTGAGTGCCAAAACGCTGCCCAGATCTACCGCAAAGTCACCAGTGTGAGTAAAGGGGAAAAAGGATCCGCTCGTTTATTTTTTTTATAATCTGTACTTAATGTAATTGTCCACATATGTTGGCTTTTTTCTTCCATGTTCACGTTGGAATTAGTCTAAAAGGAACCAGGATATTTTGTGTATGTGTCTGGATATCCTGAATCCTTGGAAACAAGTGGGGCCCACATGGAATGAAAACCCTCTTTTGGCTATTAAAGGCTCAGGATTGTCCATTACGAGCTCATGGCAGAGAACCGTACCATGATCTGAATGTTTTTTTTTTCTGTTTTCACAATCATGACGAAGCATGGATGGAAAATGTTTGACTCACTGATTGCCGTTGTCTTCAGAGATCTTGTTCAACTGGTTCAGGGATATTCTTTTTTCTTTTTCTCCGTGACGTGATGGTTTGAAAAGGAAACTGAAGTGACCTGTTCTGTCTAAACTCTTTGTTAATCCTTGCAAAAAAAAAATATGGAGAAGATACCTTTCAAAGGATGAAGAGGTCTTGATTCTATCAGAAAAATTCTACTGAGAAAAATACATGTGGGAGCTCTGGGGATGAAAAATAATTCCAGAAAAACAGTAGTGGGTTTTAAGAGCGTAAGCATTACAGCGGTGGCTTTAGGCTGCCAAGTACAGTGGTGATGCCATGGTGGGCAAAAGCAGGCGACGGTAGAATTATATGTTTTGGAAACTGTGTCTCACGCTTTGCTCCACAAAGAGGGCAGTTTCTGTTCTCCAGTGTCGCATATGCAAAGCAAACAGAGGCTGACGGAGGCTGACGAAGTGAGAAAAGCGACGAAGCCAACAAGTCGGAGTGCGTCTGGCCCCTTCAACAACCAAAATAATGTTCCATGTACCGTCAGAGAAACACACGCAACAAAATGTTTTAAAAGGATAAAAATCACATTAGCTGTACTCTTCACAACTTGTCCAAGTTTTAGGTTCATACGCAGACGACATGTGACAATTTATTCTTTGGCAGTGACATTAACTGCTGAGGCATAATGGGACTCTTCACTGATGAATGAAAGGCAAAACACATTCAAATGTTGTGCGGTTCTTGGGAATATTTTTCCAAGTGCGAACTGTCTGTAGGCTTTAAATGCCCTTGTTCAAAATGTGGTTTAATTTCCCATCGACGAAATAGATTAATATATAATGTAGTGCGTAAATAAGCCTGTTTTATTTTCTTTATCATGGAGGAAGGAATTTTTATATGCACTACATGGCCAAAGGTATGTGGACACCAAATAGTTAATAACATAATGATATAGTTAACATTCCCATCATTCCAAAGCCGTGGGTATTAATCTGCTGCTACAATATCCTGGGATGTGTTTTCCACGAGGCTTTTGGAATCTGGCTGTAGGGGTTGGAAAATATTTTCATTATCGATTTAATCTTCTTGATCAGCCCATTAATTGTTTAGTTGATTGAATATCACATATTCTGACAGCTCAAGCTGACAAATTCAGATATTGTGCTTCGTCTGAACTAACAGTACAAAACCCAATTTATTATAATATATCTTATCATTGTGAACCCCTCTGAGCACAGGGACATTATCACATTAGACCTTCTCCAAACTGTTGCCACAAAGTTTGAGGCGGACTATTCTCTACTGTAGAAATTAAATTCCCCAAATTGCTCAAATCTTCCAAAAAATGGCCCCGGACCAAACACATACAAAAGACTGTGTGTCCTCATACTTTTGGCCACAGAGTGTATTTTTGTTAGTGAACTGAAATCTCTGCCAAAGAAAAAACGCTTTTCATATATTCGTACAAAATAATTGTTTTGGGGTTCGTACTTGATGAGCGGATCATTTGCCCAAATGTGATTCACCAAACAACGTCAATATGACACCGGCATAATTTCTCAGGATCTTATCTAGACCTGTGTCACCACAGGGAAGGTGCGGAGCCCACAAATTAGATTTGGATTCAGGAAAAACCTGATTTGTTCTGAAGGTGACCGTGAGGACGCTTGAGGCAAACCGCTTCAACGTAGGAACCTCAGAACACTTTGTGACAGTGTTGGCACTCACCGCTACATACTCTCCCATATATTATAGGCAAAGGTAACAATATGTTGATTATGATGCAACACAACCGTAATTATGCCGTGGTGCCCAAACGCACTGAACAAATTGTGCCTTCCTGACTTCCCTCTCACAGCTCCGCCCTTGTTTCTTATAAAACATGCCTTGAGAAAATAACAACGTGAGAGTACGCGGTTGCTGTGTGACACGTCATGGTGTGATGTGTCCCTCGGCTCTTTATGTGGGTAGATCGGATTATTTTGCATTGTTTGATAGAACATCAGCCGGTTGCTGGGGCATCTCCGGGGCCAAACGTGTCTTTGACCTTGGCCCTTCGCCTCCTTATTGGTGTTTTTTTCAGGGATTGGAGCTCTGCAGTAATCTGTGCTCGGTATCACGATAGCGTTCGGGGAAAAAAAAAAAACTCCCTTATTCCATGTAAGTGAGCAAATCCTGCATGAATACTAAAGCTGCAGCTGTCATGAGTTATCACATGTTATCTGTAGAGGGAGGAAGGAGAGCACCGTGGGGTTTTTCCATTGTCCTGAACTCTGGTTGCTGTGTTCCCCTCTGGTGTTGACATGATTGCAGAGCAGAATGTCATAGTGGCAAGTGGCAGATGTCACAAAGCAGCGGAGCACATTAGCGTGTAGTGCAGGCGGGAGCGGCCGTCGGTGCTTCGATTCGAGAACTGTTGGATAAACAAGGAAAAGGAATCTTGTTGTTGCCGATCACTTGTCCGGCTCAAAGCACCGGGCTCCTCCGAAGTGGAGGAGGAGTCGGTCGCAGAAGCACCTCGGGTATTTCCAGATACTCTGCAGTGCAGCTCAGTCATTCTCTTTTTGATTTGTCTTACAGGGAATGAAACCCGACAGTTTCTACAAAGTCAAAGTCCCAGAGCTGAAGGAGATCATTGAGGGCTGCATTCGTATGAACAAAGATGAGAGGTACGGGGGAAACGACAATAACGAAATAACACACTACTTAAATAATCTATATGTCCGCGTTCATGCTGACCTGTTTTCCTGGCTTTTGATTCTCTCTGATAAACTTTTTTGTACTTAAGCACCAAAAAAACAAACTTGAAAAGCCAATTTTCATCATCTCTAAGATAAAATTCTCCTCATAATTACTCCAGTCCTCAGATCTTTGCACTGGCTTCCTGTTTGTCAAAGAATTGATTTTAAAATACTGCTGTTGGTTTACAAAGCACTGAATGGTTTAGGGCCAAAAGACGTTTCTGATCTTCTACTTTGCTATGAACCATCCGGACGTCTCAGATCGTCTGGGACAGGTCTGCTTTCTGTCCCCAGAGTCAAAAATAAACACGGAGAGGCAGCGTTCAGTTTCTATGCTCCGCATATCTCAAATATGGTCCTCAAAAAGAAAAAGTTCTCTTTTTGGAAAATGGCATATTTTCCCTCCTTTCCTTGCAGGTACACCATTCAGGACCTGCTGGAGCACCCCTTCTTCCAGGAGAACAACGGCGTGCACGTGGAGCTGGCGGAGGAGGACGACACGGTGAAGTCGGGCCTGAAGCTGTGGCTGCGCATGGACGACACCAAGAAGCTCCACGGGAAGTACAAGGACAACAACGCCATCGAGTTCCTCTTCGAGCTCTACAAAGACGTGCCCGAGGAGGTGGCTCAGGAGATGGTGAGGGCCAACACACACACACACACACACACACACACACACAGACACGTGTGAGGTTCACTGCTTACCGCCTCGCCCTGACCCAGTTTGTTGCAGCCATTAGCGAGGAAATTGAATAATTGATTCCAGATCATGAGATAGCGGCGACTGCAGCCAACATGTTCCCCGCGTCCTAAACTTGATTTATGATAATAGCTTTTTATAGGTTTTTCTAGAGGAAGATTGACTGAGTTTATGGCTCTGCCCCTTAATGTTTTTGTTAGCACAATTAAGCACCGATTTCTTCGAATTTTTCTTCATCCAGATCCTGTAACAAAGGGTAATTAGACGACTGCCTGAAGTTGACTCACTCTCTTAGAGCATCGTTATGCCTCTTTTTGTTACGGTTCTGTTATGACAGTGTGGGAACATGAAGAAGAAGAAAGGCCTCGACGAGCGAGTCAAGGGCACCGCTCGATGTTTTAATCATCAGTTGTTGGAAATGTGAAAGCGAGTCTCAGGAAGGCGCCTGGGTCACGTCTTTAATAATATAATGGCTTTTCTTGGTTGTTACGAAACCAGCCCCTTTTTACAGGACTTCCTCCAGAAGCCGCTCGGCAGAGGTCACTTTTAATGAACACGCAAAGCCACACAATTCCTCACTTGTTTACCCTCTTTTGTGGCAAGTTTTCATCAAGATCAAATTTGGTATCGGCGAGCGGACGTCTAGTCCCGGGTGTAATTTGACTATGTGCTGAGTGGCATGTTCAGACTGTGTGTCCCACTCAGCCCGGACTGGGTGTCACAAGAGGCGATGCGGTGCGAGACACCGACCCCACAGAAGAATGCCGTCCATGTGGGGTCGGTTTGACAAAACAAACAGAATCAAAGAGTTGACAGTTGATGTCACAGCTTGCAAGGGTCGCGGGTCATAAGTGCGACAAGCATGCGTGGATCGTCTACGTGTTGCCGCGACTCACAAACATGCTCTTGTTGTGCCCCGACCGTTGTCATGCAGGTCGTGCTCGGCTTCGTGTGCGAGGCGGACTTCAAGCTCGTGGCCAAGGCCATACGGGACAGGGTGTCGACCATCAAGCGGCAGAGAGAGAAGCTGCGCCGGCAGGCGGAGGAGAGGAAAAAGAAGACGCAGGAGCAAGAAGCAATCGAGGAAGACCCCGAGCCGCGGCTCCTTTCGCCCAGAGTCGGCGATGTGGTCGCAGCGGAGTCTCCCACCCGAGCCCTGACACCTCCGGCCCCCGTCTTGTCCCCCGTCACGAGCTCCGTGGACTCGGGCGTCAGCTCCAACTACCCCGCAGAGGCGGAGGAGCCCGAGGCGGACCAGCACCACCACCTCCGCCACGACAGCCTGTCCTCTGCTAACTGTGAGGCGCCTAAAGTAACATCACACAACCATGAAAATGTTTGAAGAATATCAAACTTTGAGGTTCTTAAAACACCAAAAATAAAAAAGTTGAATCATCATAGTGTCATCAATTTAAAAGATTGTTTCTCAAAAAGTAGAAGACAAAATTTTTATCTGACAACAATGCTTTAATCCAAATGACCTTGCGTCTTTAAGTGTCTTATATGATGACTTCTGTAAAAAATAACTTATAAATATACATTAAACAGCTTATTTTTGCATTATTATTATTAGCTTATACTATATAAAACATTTGAATACATTTATCCAGTATACTACAAGTATTCAAATATATAACTTCAATAAAACCAAGTCATATTCTGTTAAAAGAAAAAGTCCTGCCTAAAATATTTTTTATTATGAAGCAAAAATATAGGTTTGGCAAAACTATCAGCAAAAAGTACTTAAAGTTGCAGAAGTAACAATACTCATTTTGCAGAATTGCCTTTTTTTTCAGTGTAATAACAAATATTATTGAACTGAATTATTATTTCGGATGACAATTTCATGGATAGTTTAACACAAAACCTTGTTCATCATCTTTTATAAAGCCAGTAATATGTTTGGAAGAACATTGTGATCTATTTTAAGTAACGAGTAAAGTGGCACAGAAGCAGAAAGTAGCATAACATTTAAATACTCAAGTCAAGCACATACTGTACATGTTCAATATTTGAGTAGCAGCACAAACCAAATTTAGCCTGTGTCTTCCATCATGTCTGAGTTACCAGATTAGTCCACCGGTGTTAAACCTTTGACCTCTCCGTTTGACCTTTGTGGTCACGTTAAGAACTGAACTGAACTGAAGTGTGTCGGACCGACAGCCGTTCACATCTCAGAGCACATGGGGAGGCGTACGGTGAAATGTGAATCTGCGGATAACTGAATTATTCAGTCCCTGTAAGTCACATTCACAACGCCAACGACCGGGTGAGGAGTCGTTGAATATTGATTATATTTCTCTTTGAATCTAACGCGACAGCTCGAGTATTCTCTCTGGAAATTTTCAGTGAATCGGTCTGATCTGGTCTGAATACATCAAACGTCTCCTGTGCGTCTCCAGGACAGTGCACAGTGGTGTCATTGTTATTGTTTATGTGTTTTTGTGTATGTGTGATATATTTCAGTTTCAGATTATTTCCCCTGCCTGCCTGCCTGCGTGCGCGCGCGTGCCTGCGTGCGCGTGTGTGTGTGTGTGTATGGTACAGTGTGTGTCAGGCCACACAGTTGGTCACATGCTAATGGTTTATATCCTTTGTTGAAACAGCTGACTGCGAGACGGATGGCTATCTGAGCTCCTCTGGGTGTCAGGATCCGCTGGAGGCCGGAACCTTCAACGCGCCCGCGACCCCTCCCACCACGCACACTGACAACCCGGCTGCAAACGGCGTCCCCATGCCAGCCCTGCGCTTCCCCTCCGTGAGTGGCCTCAACATTGCTTAACTCATGTAGCTCAGTCTGATACAGCCATGACACAGAGTTATGTAAGCAATAGTTGAAAGTAATACTTTTAATACCCACAATTTTGTCAATGTGCATTGATAGTGGAATTCTTTTTCGGCAAAGCAGCAAACGCGTCGATCACACTGTTTTTCAGTGATCAAAATGACAATTTATATAAAAGTATAAAATTTACCATGTAACCATGTATGTAGAACTAAGAACAGCTGTCGTTTTTTCTGCAAGTATTTAGTCATTAATCAAAATCCAGGACAGATTTTGACCCAGTTAAGGTGCTACGTTAAAAGTTAAAGAATCCCCAAAGTGATTCCCCAAAGGTCACCTTCAGACATAGATATAGTTTTCCGTTCACATATGAAGAACGCAGCAGGAGATCGTCCTGAGTCAGACCTGTCAAAACAGTAGGAACATTTCGGGAACATTCAGGCCAGAAGCGTCCACTCGCTCGCTGGCAATTTTCTTGATAATTTTTCTGCCGTATTCTCACGTGGGCTCACTGTGTCCAGACTTTAGTGCATGTCTGAAAGCAGATCATGAGTAGGTTGTGAATGTCAGAGCCATATTTCATGGCGGTGGATCAACGTTAACACCCAAAATCATAAAATGTAACCACACGGTGTCACTACAGTGAAGTCAATAGGCTTCATCCTCAGGGGACCATGACAGTCTGCTTATTTTTACCAACGCAAATTGACAGTGTTTACTTTGTGAAGAGATAACTGGCTTGAAAAAATCAAACATTCATGCATTTAGGAATAAGCATGCGGGAAATGTTTCCTGGCAACAGTCTTTAACTTAAACTTCAAAAGAAAAATCCATCAATCCGAACTCCTTCATCCGTGTTTACCTCCGCCACATTCCTCATTTCTATCCACAGAGCATCGCAGTATCCAACAACACCGAACATGGCAACTCCGGACCCCCGAGTGGCTTCAACTCCCCCGTGGACAGGTAACGCTCTTCAGCATTCTTTTCTCTGCACACTCTGCTCTTTTTTCTTCTTCTTACCATCCAGGGAAAACAATAGAGTTCAACAGCCCCTTCTTTATTTAACGTAGATAAATGGATAAAATAGACATGTCTGGTCTTCCCTCTGCAACTCCTCCCCCAACATCTGTGGGGCTGTGACAACAAGGCCGAGGCAGTCGACGGGCTCCTCTGTGTTTTTATTGCAGCGAGGCAGAATGGACCCTCGCAGGTTTCCGTGTGACGGAGCCTCAGATGTTTGCGGAGGCCCTGTTTTCCATGTTGGTGGGATACCGGGGAGAGACGGGGGCTCTATTCTCGGCAGGAGAGCCGATAATGGATGCGTAGATCAGGGTTTTTTTCATCAGGGCTCCATCTTCTGTTCAGAGAACAGACTGCTTTCATAATTATTTAGTTTTTTTTATTAACCAACTAATTTTAGTTAGTTTAGTCTGTAACTTTTTAGGAAAAGTCCCAGGTTCTGCAGATCTAAGAATGTCAAAACTCACTTTAAAATCTAACAGTAGGTAATAGTAGTAATAACAGTAGATTCTGTGCTTCCTCTGTAGTTTTTCCTCCATGATTCACACTTAATCTGGCTTGTACATGGTAGATTGAAATAGATGTACAGTCAAGTTGAGTATCATATTTCATAACAGCTTTAGGCCCGAAACATTCGAGTAGTTGCTTTATTCTCCCTCTGACAAAAATCCCAGGAATACTGATGAGCAGAATCAAAGATCAACAAAACCGAAGAATAATTTGCACAAACACAAATGGTTGACCTTGCTTTGTTCAATTTCCATGGACACAGTGTTTTGAGGTGAGGTTTTTTTAAAATAGAGACCGGTGGACAAGGGCCAACCAGTCGGCCTGTAAATTTAAGTGAATGTTTGCAGCCAGCGCTGGAGAGGTGGAGGAGGGGGGGTGGGGGGAGTCTGTGACCACAGCGATTCCAAAAAGGCCAAGGAGATGCAATTAGCTGAACAGAAGCGTTTTATGAAGAAAAAAAAAAAAAAAGAAACATAACACTTGTTCATTGTACAGTGTAAATACAACAGATCACACGGAAGTGAGGCAACACCACCTTCCTATAGAGTTTGAACAGGCCATGTCTAAGTATATTGTTTAATCATACTGTTTACACTTTATTTGACATCTGAGAGAGCTGTTTATTATCATGTGTGATGCCAAGATAATCACTCTCATGTTACATATCCACTTCCTTTTAAACTTCTGTCAGGGATGATGAAATTACTTTTTATTTTTTTATTTTTTAATGGCTTCCTGTGAAATGTTTTTTTCTATGCGATTTATTTTCTCTGCAGCTACGCCTCCGATGTGACCTCGGGCCTGAGTGACGGCTACGAGGGCCTGTCGGAGAAGAGCGAGAAGACGGCCGACAGGCGAACGGCGGCAAAGCTGTTCAGGAGGAGGGCGCGCTCAAGGCTGCGCATCACCGGGGTGCGCTAAATCAAAACGCTTTGTCTGATTACAACCACACATCACAAACACATAAATCAAGAATGTGGATTTAATGACGCGGAGGCATTAGCGGTGAAGGCGCCACCCCCATTGTGCAATGTTATATTCAGTAGCTATGCTGTCCTCCCACCCTAGCAACCACAAAACATTTCTCCCCTGATCAGAACGCGCTGTGGTTCTTTAATGAGGTTGTTTGGACTGGAGGCAGAGACAAACTGATCATGCACGACCACATGTGCATTCGGCGGCAAAAAGCACAATGCTGCGCGCACACACACACACACACACACACACACACACACACACACACACACACACACACACACTGCATGTGTCACAGTAGAGTCACACACACATGCACAGAAACACATTGTTCCCCTCCCGTGTTCGACTGTAAACAGACGAGTAAACAAACGAGAGTAAACAGCCACCTGTCCTCACCGTTGCCATGACGTCCCTTCTCTCTGTCTGCAGCTCTCTGACAAAGTGGACCGGGTGGTGGAGTGTCAGCTGCAGACGCACAATGACAAGATGGTGACCTTCAAGTTCGACCTGGATGGAGACAACCCCGAGGACATCGCTGCTGTCATGGTGAGTCGTCAGCGGCAAACAACAGAGGTCATACGTAGAATGTCAACAATAGAACACTTTTAATCGGGTTTCATTTGTTTTCATCCCAGATATTTACATCACCTGTGAACGACATAGAGTTTTGTGAAACGACTGATTCAAAGTTATTTCTTCCTCAATACGCCACTTGTATTATTTAAAGTGAGAACAAAATGATTCCGTTAATTCAATGCAAATGGGAGCGCCGTTCGATTTGACACTGAAATTCGAATTGGAAGTCGTTTACGCCTCCTGATTCCCAGTGATACCTGGGTGGGTCAGTCATTACAACCAAATTATTGAAGAGATTAAAGCTGATTCCAGAGTTTCTAAAGCGAAAAATTCCTAGATTTTTTAAATTTGTATGTAATGACCTTTTTCGTTTGGACATTTCACTGAGCATTAATGTAATATAGCTTTTCACAAAAAGCTGAACAAAACTGAAAAAGGATATATATGATACTGTAAGACAGTGTAGACAGTGGATAAGATGATTTTTAAGAGGAAATAAAGTAAAAACAACGGCAACCCTGTCGCTCCGCCAGCTGATAAGTTTGTCCGATTCCTGTATCTCAGTTGAATATACTGTACACATGATTTATTCTGCTTCAGCCTTTTGTTTGTTGATCCTAACTGTGGCTGATAGTTAATCTAACTGAGTGACGCAGGTAAACGGCCTCACTCCGGCCCCGTCATAGTCTCTAAGCTTCATTAGAGGCCCCGGAGCGTCGGGAGGTGTGTGGTAGTGTACGTACAGTACAGTGTTCCTGAAAAAAACACAAAAAAACCCACAGTGAGCTTTTGTTTACTGAGTCTTGGCATCACAACAACCCACCACGGTTCCCTTTTAAATGAGCTGGGTTTACGCCATTGCTGATGGGAAACGGTCACCACACCCCCTTACCCACAGTTCACAGCAACACTCTCAGAACTGCATGAATATGCAAAACCTCTACTGCTGGATTGTTGATTTAGCTGAGATGATTTATGTTTTTTTTGTTGTTTTTTTCATGAGGATGAGTATTAGCTGTGGCCAGGGTGTGTGTTGGAGTGGGAAGATTTGATCTATCTTCATCTACAGCTTGTATTTTCCTTTTGCAGCAGTGGGAAAGAAAACATTTACTGTACTCAAGTACAGAACTTAAATCCAATTTTGAAGTACTTTTTAACTTTATTTTCTGTCACTACTACCCCACTACACTTTCGAGCAAAGTGTACAACATTTTACTGAATTTACAGGTATTATTATTTGTAACTTTGCAGCCTTTATATTAACCCCCCCCCCACAAATAAACACAATTGTACATTAGATTAGTTTTGCCATCACTCGACCCGTTTTGAAATCATTGCTTAAAACATATTTTAATTGGAAAGTCTGTTAATGCCTGGTTTTAACTGAAGCCGTTTGTTTTTATTGTTTTCTCTTACGTCATCTTCCTCATTGTTGTTTTTGTCTTATTTGAAGCACTTTTGTGTTAATACTCTAAGTACATGTTTGCTGATCTTCAGATTGAGACATTGCTACTTTTACTAATGTAAAGTATCTAAATGCGTCTTCCACCTTCCCTTTCCCCCCGTCTAGGTGCACAATGAGTTCATCCTGCCGTCGGAGAAGGAGGGCTTCATCCACCGCATGTGCGACATCATCAAACGGGCGAAGGCTCTGATGTCCAAGGACCAGCCGGTCCACTCCGGCAGCCACCGACTGCCCCAGCCTGCCTTCCACAGCGGGGTCAACTCGTTGTCTTCCTCGCAGGTCAGAACCAGTAATCCACATTGTTAGCTGAGAACAAAGCAGTCACTGTGGCTGTGTGGAGTTTGTGTATTTTACTGTGGTGTCTGATCGTCATAAATTACAGCTATAGTGTGTGTAGCTGTGCTAAAGCAGACACATAAATCTCGTGTTAATAGCTGTGGCTGTGCATCCTACACTGGGTGAGTGCTTTCATCCCGGTCCCTCCTGAGACTTGGCCCTTAAAGATGGAAGGTTAAGTGATCTTAGAGCCACCTGAGGTAGCGCTTTCATTCAGGACATAATATTACTAAAAGCACTATTGCCATAAAACTCTGTGATTTGTGTGGAAAACAGAACCCCAGACCTGTTTTTGTCTCTCACATGTGCTGTATTTATTCCCACAAGATCCTCACCCCATTAAAGGCATTTTCCAGCATACCTGCCGGCACTGAACGGGCGAAAAATAATTTATAGTTTGGTTTAATGAAGATTCCAGGAAGAAAAATAAAGGTTGTTGTTAAGAGCAGTGCCATCCTGTGCACAAGATAAGGCCTTATGCCTAATCAGATACAGTTTGTCTGCTAAGGGGAAAAGAAGTGTCTGTTCTGCCAGGATATGTTCCACTCCTGCAGAACACAAAAGAACAAATCTCCTTGTGCCCTCAAGTGGAAATAATTGGAGTAATTTGCAAATGGTGGAGAAATGTCCGCAATGTCGATTTTTTATAAAGGACAAGAGGAGAGTAAAAGCAGTAAACCTCTACAATTGGTGACTGTGCTTCTGACCAACTGGCTACTATAATTACCCTAAACCACTTTGGACTAATCTCTCCTGGCCTCTCTCCAGCACCTGATTAAAAACACTACGCGGAACCACATCCCCCTAAGAACCATAATGGCTGCCCAAAAAAGAATACACCGAGCTAGTTACTGTAAGTCAGGAAGAAGCTCCCAAGCCTAGAGACTCTATTAAGCTCTGTTCTGGCTGTTTTAACTCGGAGGTAGGGTGTTTTGTTTTCTTTCTGAGAGTTATGCCGAGTTCGCACGAGACAGTTTTCTGCTCGCAGACAGGTTCTGGAGCTCGGCGACCAAAACCCCCAAATTGTTTTGGGGAAGCGATGCCTATTAGAGCAGTGCTTTGAGCTAAATGCTAACGTCAGCATGCCAAGATATTTCCTGTAACAATAGTAACATGCTGGTAACTCTTCCATTCAAGCCGTGAGACATGAATAACGAATGAGTGCAACGGAGACTGATATGTATCAACTGTGCTCTTTTCACAGCCCAATCTGCACAGTCACCCTTTGCCTCGAACGCACTCGTCCTCCTCTCTGCCTGGTAAGACTCGCTCCGGTCGACTCGTTTCACCCCTGAAAGGGGGAAACAGGATAATCTGATGCTTGAGGAGATTTAAAAATAAGATATAAATCTTAAAGTGAATGGATGTGTCGGGACCTCAACCTCATGTGCTTGAATTGCTTCACATTAAGTCTTTCTCACAGCATGTCAGACCCATTTGCATTTGTGTGTTGCATCTTTTGATCGTGCATGATCATTGTGTGTGTGCTGTCAACTCATGCATGCATGTGTGTGTGTTTGTCTTTGTCTCAGACTTCGGTCTGGCTAACCCGAGCGCAGGGGTGCGCGGCTCTCCCCCGTGCCCCAACGGAGACATCTTCGGGGCAGACGCTACTTCATCCGCGCGACCTCTCATGCGCTCGCAGTCTTTCCACAACGCGCCAGGTAAACAGCCCTCCGCCTCCGCCCCCTCAGGTCCCACGTGAAGAGGCCCGAACATCGTTTACTGTTTCAGCGCACACACTGAGAACTTGTTGCAGTACTTTTTGGCAAAGAACAAGTCAAAGCCGAGCTCTGCTGCCTCATGGGGGGGGGGGGGGGGGGGGGGGGGGGGTGTTCTCGGTATTGTTCTGACATTGGCATTGGCGCCATCCCCCTACACCTCAAAGCCTTCATCTGTCTCAGGCCCTCCTGGGTGATTACCTCACCTGAAGGGCGCTTTCTAGCTTTCAGGGAGCTGTGAATGCCGTCGCTGTGAAACCATGAGCTGTTTCTCTCCGGCGCTGCGATAGTCGGGCATCTGTTCGCCAGCACAAACTCCCAGGAAGAATTTCCAAGAAAACTCTCCCCTCCCACCCCGTCAAAGTCTCCCTCCGCACAGGAGGGACATTAAAGAACACACGTCCTCCATATGCCCCTCGCTCCAGCCTCGGCTGCCATCTGAACATCTTCTCCCCCCCTCTCGTCCTGCATGGTCGCTTTCGCAATCGCCCCCTTGGCCGCCCGCCACCGTTCAGCAGTGTGTTGCCTAACCTATGTTTCCGTCAGCATTGGAAAAAAAAAAGTAGTGGCTGGTTTGCATCATCAGAAACGGGAGGTGTGGTTTGTAACTGTGGAGCCATTGTTGAGGTAAATGTCAAATCAATGGATGGAGCCGTGACACTGGCTTCCTTTAACTATTCCCCCGAGGAGCGATGTCGAACTCCCGACTACTTAAATCTCACAATCAGTCACAAAAAAGTTGTGCGTACACACACACGCACACACACACACACGTGTTTGATTTAAAAGAGCCTCACTCGCTCCACTCGTGCTGAAGCTCTCTCAGCCTAACAAGTCGTGTGCGAGTGCTGCGGCCTACAGTACTAATGCAATTATAGTCGGATGCCGCTTGAAAAAAAATGTCTTTGTTCACCATGGAAACCGTTTATTTGAAAGTACAGGGAATGATTTAAGCTCCGCATGTTCCTGGCAGGGGGGTCGGAGGAAGAGCTGGAGGAGAAACGAGTGATCTAACTCGTCTCTCTGGGACAAGTCTGTCCAATATTCCACTGCAGCAGTGTAATTACAAAAATAAATGTGGATACTAGGAAACCTTTTTTGTTTCTTTATGCATCCAAGATGATCAATTTAAAAGCACATATTTAAAAACTGTGACTATGTCTTTGTCTCGCAGGGTCTCCACTTCACTACCAGCACCATCACCACCCTGCGTCTCTGCTGCCCCACCACCAGCACTACCACTTGCCCTTCATGGGCCACACGCAATTCCCGTTCCCATACCCCGGCTCTCCGGGTTCCCCCAAGCCGGCAGGGATCCACCCTCCCCTCACGCGCGTGGCCAGTAACCCCACCTTCCCTTCCGCTCCCTCCCCCCCCTCCGGGTCCCCCGGTCCTCCGAACGAGACCCCGGGCCCTGGCGGCAACGACAGCATCACCCTGTCCACACCTGCCCCTCAGCATCCAAACATGTGGCCCTCCCACACACAGCCCCTGTTTTCCTTGGCTAATGTCATCTCCATGGCCATGAGCATGGCTCAGTCGTTCATCCCTCCTGCGAGCCTGCCCACCCAGGGGATCCCCTCCTTTCCGGGCTTTCACCCCCAGTTGTCAGGTTACCCCTACTCACAGCAGCATTACCAAAGCCAACCAGTAGAGGCCCCTTACCCCACCGTGGGGCAGAACAATATCTACCGCAGCCCGGAGAATACACCTCAAATGGACGCATCCGGTTTCCCTCACAGCAGTCCCCCAAGCTGGCCTCATTCTCTCTCTCCGCCACCCATGGCTTCCACTCCTCCGCCGACTCCGCAGGTTTGGCTCTCCAGTCCCCCCAGTCCCCCCGGCCCGACCCAGGAGGACAGTCTCCACAGTTATGTGCCTCCGTGCACAACACAGTTTCCGGCCCAGGTCCAACCTGAACCGCCACAAGTCTCCAGTTCCAACTCCTCCTCCTCGTCCGACCTTTCCCCGTCGCCCCCCGAGAGCCCCGAGAGCACAGTGAGTCTTCGTTACTCTTGTCTCATTAGATGATTAGTCAAAATAATCAGGCCATCAACAGAAATCTAATCAACTGTTGTGATTATTGATTAAGTGTTTGAGTCGTTTGTTGAGCAACATTCAGCTGGTTCCATCTTAAAAAATGTGACGCTCTCACCTTGGGCTTTATGAAATTGCGAAGGGTATTTTTTAAATTTCACAATTTTCTAGTACTTTATGGACTTGCTGAAAATGAATCAATTGAAAAAACTTTTGGGACACACCAATCCAAGCTTTTCTATCATGAGACCTCAACTCTGTGAATTTGCCGATGTCCGGATCTCCGGAACAATACGAGTTCTCTGTTTTGCCCTGTTTTAAATCTCATTTGGGATCATTCTATGTGAACTAGAATCCGGTCAATACCCAAACTAATGCTTTTTAATATTTCTTCTGCCTGTCTAGTTGTCGTCCTTCAGCCCTCAGCTGCACCCGCCCGTACCAGAGATGAATGTCAGCGTCCCAAACCTGAAAACGTCCGCCGTTAAATCAGGTGAGAAATTCAGTGTGTTTCCCTCAAAGTTCCTCCTGCGTCTGCGTCTCTGGATCGTAAAACCCTGATGTCATGTATGTTCGTAGCCCGAGGCAAGAAAATAACATGCACCGCAGTGAGGTTTCTGTTTTCACCCCAAACAAACCCACACACACGCATGTGTGCGTACACACAGATGCACCCAGAGGCCAAATACTCCAGGTTTTTCTTCTCCTTCGGCTCCATTTCATAATGTGTTGGGTCTAAATACAGTCTGATGCCTCCGTCATGGACAATTTGCCTTTTGAGCAGTTTTTTTTTTTGTCTTTTAAGTTTTCTTTTTTTTTCTTTCTCTCTTCTCCGTCATGCCCTTGGCGACATTATCATCAATAAGCGGCGCCTCAGGAGCGGTTGCGCAACCGTCTGGATGTAATGTCCCATTCAACGTGCACACAAACGCACTGTAGGTGCGATTGTGGCCCTGCCCACCGACAATGAACCAATCCCCGAGCAGCGCCGCTCGTCAGCGGCCTCTCCTCCCACACCTGTCAGTATTTATACCCTCCTCATGTAGCCCCCGAGTGGAACAGAGAGTCCCTCTGTTGGACGTGGGCATGGACCCAGACTCTTTTTTCGGTTTACTGTAACAGGGACACTTAGTGGGCAAACTGAGACACTGCAGGGATTTTTAAAAACCCTAAGATTGTCTGCAGATGTGAGCTCATCCAGACTCCATCACAATTATCGTTATTATCCCCTGCTGCAAATTGAGCCACCTACACCGGGAAATGATTAGTTTAGGAAACAGATCCTTCCTTTAGATTGTCCTTTCGAAGGTCGTCAGCAGACATTGGGTAAAGGTGGGGTACACCCACTTTAATACAGGGCTGACACATTAAACAACAAGCATTCACACACACAATTTCACCTATGGGCAATTTAAAGTTGCCAGTTAGTCTAATCTGCGTTTATTTGGGCTGTGGGAAGAAGATGAAGCACACCAACAAAAAACCAACTAAGTGGGATTTCCTCTTTCGAGACAGTGTCCAAGAAACCCATGATTAGATCTGAATCAAACAATGACGTCTGTGAGCTCTGATCAGGTCAGAGATCAGTCACTGCTGCTTCTTAGCCAGCCGGTGATTGGTTGTCACTTGTATAAATCAGCTGTCCAGATGATGTAACTTTGTCATTCATGGACACATAAAAGTAAGTGCTACACCTTACCAGCATTTATGCAACTCTAAAAAACTAAAACAAAACAATTAGGATTCTTAAGGGGGATCTAATTAAGGTTAAAAAATATATTATTCTTTATTACAGAAGTCCAGCCTGCATCAGTGACCGTGGGGCGATTCCAGGTGACGCCGAGCATCGACATCCCAGCGCCCGCGTTGCCTGTGTCCGCTGTACCTGCTGCCCTGCAGCCTGCGGTCAGCAGCAGCAGCACGCCGTCCGAGAGCAGCACAGAGGAACAGGGGGAGTCAGAGACCAGCCTGGGCACCTCCCTCACCATGTCCCCCCCTCATCCACATCCTCAGAGAGGGTCCGCAGCCGTCCTGCAGGAGGTGGAAGGGCAGCCGGCATGGGCCGGAAGCAGCCAGGAGGAGGAACAGCAGCAGCAGCAGCAGCAGGAGCAGCCAGAGCAGCCGGAGCCGCCGGAGCAGCAACGGGACAGAGGAGAGGAAGGGGAAGAGGAGGACGAGGAGAGAGGGGTCGTCGGGGAACGGCAGAGGACGAGAAAGAGGAGTCGCAGGAGAACGTGCAGCCTCAGCCTGATGGGGACGTCGGCGGACAGCGGGCTCTCTCTGACAGCGGCCGAGACGGAGGGCAGGGGTGCGTGGGATGGCGCGGCGGGCAGCCCGCTGCACACCAACGCCCTTCACCATCTGTGGATGATGACCTACAGCCGCAGCGCTCCGTACCAGAGCAGCGACGACACGGACAGCGAGGACGAGGAAATGCTGGAGGAGCTTCAGGAACTCAGAGAGAAGTAAGAAAAATACAGTTCTGGACCTGACGGGAGCTTTAAACGGAAACAAAAAGGGTCAAAACCAAAGTGAAAACTTTCTAAACTATTTTAAGTTACACTTAGAGAGGATTTTCGAAGATTTCAGCTGCGCATTTTCATTTTTTCCCCCCAGGCAAGAAGGGAGAGTGACCCTTTAACAACTTACCATTTGTTTCTTTCCCGCCCTCAGACATCTGACAGAGGTGCAGGACCTGCAGGCGGCCCAGAAGAAGGAGATCGAGGAGCTGTACGAGAGGATGGGGAAGGTTCCTCCGCCGGGCATCGTCTCTCCCGCTGCCATGCTGTCCAGCCGACAGCGCCGCCTGTCCAAGGGGAACGGCTTCCCCTCGTCCCGCAGGAACAGCCTGCAGCGCTTGGACATGCTGCCTCTCCAAGGTGAGCAGGAATTGTCCACGTTTTATACGTCTGATCCAACGACTCGTGGACTTTGTCGATTCTACGTACCGTTTTTGTTTCGTTTTTCTAGGTATCATTAGGAGAAACTCCCTCGGAAGCAGCAGCAGCGGCTCTCAAGACAAACACAGCAAAGGGGTCACCTTTGCTACGGACATCAGCAGAATGGTGAGTGTTCATTGCATAAATAAACTTCATATTAACATCGTTCAATGATAAACTCAAAATGTGAAGAAAAAAAATGTCCCCATTTGACTTTTCTAGTAGGACACGCTCAGCACGCTGTATATCTGGACTACCTCATCTGAAGTGTGACGACAGCCGGTCGAACCAGGAGGACGCTCACTTCAACACTTTTCACACACGCACCGATCAACGATATAACTTGCTTCCCTCTGCCAGTGGTCATTTACCTCAACGTGTACAGGAACTGTCATGGATAAAAGCTGGGAACTGTCGCACTCAGTTTCCAGCCCCTCTGTCCTGGAAAAGATTGTGAATCTCTCTTGTAAATAAACCGTCAGAGCCAAACGGTTCCAGCGTTGGTCCAGGCTGATATGGTACCTCGTGAAATGTCCCGTCGCAGTTTTCTTTTTAAATATTTTTTTTAAGTGATATACAAAGTGCTGCAGAATTGTGTGGCCTCGGGAGCCACGGCGACACTTCCTATGACTTTGGGCCCAGAATGACTATAGTTTGCAGTTTTCCTGTTTTGACTCGCTGCCATTAAAGGGGCAGTAAGCGATTTTAATCCAATACACTTTTTTATAAATATTTCCTCACAGATATCTGTTTTTTTCAGAGCAGCCCTGGCTCTGTAAAAGGAAAACAAAAACATCACTGAGGCTGCGGGTTCAAGCCCCGACCAGCTCGGCCAAATCATCATCAGCAACAACCCAGAGAGAAACAATCTTTCTCCAAAATCGCTCACTGCCCCCTTTAACCCATCTGGGCACAGTAATGTGCGCCGCAGCGAAACGGGTCATCGTGCACAGATGACAAAATTTCGGGTTGACTCTTGCAACTTAACGTAATGTCGGCGCACCTGCTGATTGCACAGTTTTAATATATACGCTCATGCTGCAGAGCTCTGATTTCACTGCCTTCCCGCGGCCGATGGTAGCAGCCTTGATGGATTTGTACAGTTTGACTTATTCAAATATCTTTATCTTGTATGCGAAGATGTTAAAAGCATTAAAAAGAAAAGTTGTGCAACAGTTATTAATGTTGGCATGTAGCATAGAGAACATCACGTCAATTTACAAACAGTATCTCTCGGTATTGACTCATTGTGAAATATCCACCTTTAGGTTGTAGACTACTGGCTTGTACATGTGTATATAATAAAGTGCATTTATATATCATGTTTACGCGATAAGAGTAAACTAAATATTTCAGCAACCTTAATTCTTGCTCAAGCAAAAACCAAAAAAAAAATCTTTTGTGGCTTGTTCTATGATTCAAGCACCTTGTGCACTTTAGTGAAATCCTATTTTCATTCTCAGTCGTTTAAAACCATTCGTGGGTAAAACTCCCTCGGGGAGGAGAGAATATTCTCCAGTTTATGTTTGAATCGATCAATATTTCGTACGGGATCACAGCGAAAGATGATCTGAAGTCAGCCCAAGCTGTGAATCTGTAGCCGTTGCCTTATGAAAAATATTCACACAACACACGCCGGACTCTCCGGCAGTCGAACTCCTGTAAGATGAAATAATATATTCAAAGAAATGTCAAAATTTTGATTGTAAATATATAATTGTGTTGCTTTTCTGAAGCTGCTGTCCTGTCGTGCTGAATCTGTGCCTTTTCCCTTAACAATGTCTTATTTTATATTTTTACTCTCCGAGGTTTGTTGGCTAGATAAGACTCCGTGTATCGAACTTTGACAAAAAAATAAATGCAACTGTAAATACCACTGCTCTTATGTCATCTTTACTGCATAGTTAGACAACAAAGAGACAAAATTGTGTGGGAAAAAAACATATACATTAGATTTTTATAGATTTTTTTCGACATAAATAATGTTTCACCAAGTTGATCCATGTGTCATTTCAACAGCGCCACCGTTATTCTTTGCTGTTAAAAGCCACTGTAGATTTAACATCATTAGCCGACTGAAATTTACTATATTCTCCTCAAACTGTTTCCGCATCACATGATCCCCAGGGCTGGACACCTGTCAGGTAAGTAAGGCTTCTAATCGCTCCTCAGTCCGGGCCTCTTCTTGGCTAGGATGTCATGTCGAGGTCAGTGGATTTAGTCCGATTTTTCCGCTGACAGACAAGCTTAGATCAAAATTAACACGCATCCAGTTTCAAGTCGGCAGCAGAAACACAGAATCACCCTTCACAATCAAGACAAAGAGTCCCTCAACATGCACAAAAAAAAAAAGAGCCAGTCGTGGAATATGAATCGTCAGTGCCCACTTCAGTCCCACGTCGGTTAAGTGCAGGGGGCGGCACGCGCAGTCCAACAACAGTGTCTCAGTTGGCACCACTGTGCGGCCTCGCACGCTTGGCCTCCTCGTCCATCTCGTCCACAATGTGCTCCTGGGAGACCGAGTAAAACGTGTAGCCGTCTGATGCGGGGGAGCATGTGGTCAAGGCAAACAACAAGTGGAAGCGAGGAGGAACAAATGACAAGACGTTACATGGCAAGGGAGTGAGGTGAGCAGCGTGTCAGCCATCTGCTTGTGGTCACAGTATAGAGGCTTAAAAAACTGAGCTTTTTAAAAACTATTCAGTAAAATAAATATTAGAAATAAACGAGCCCGCATCTGCCCGAGAAACTAAAACATACTCACATTGTCATGGCAAGTCAAAACCATGAGATAATGTAATAAAATGGGGGAAGTCAGGGACACAATTTTTTGACTAAGCATCTTATAGACGTGGTGACATGGTACGTGAACGCATCCTAAATATGTAACTTCTTGTGTCTGTTACTTATCATGTCGAAAGCTAGCTTGCATAACACTATAAATATAAATATCGTTACATATTTTAATAAGAGGAAGGAAGAGATAACAATACAGGCATTAACTGGGACAGCTCAATGTTGCACTCAAGGTTAAAACGTCGGCCCTCACAAGCAGCAAGTTTTGTCCGGAACACCCTGAACGCATCAGGAAGACAGCTAGCTTAAGTTACCTTCACAACATGTAAAGTGTTCAGTTCGCTAAACGTAACGCTAATGGGCGAGTTAAACCTAGAGGAGGCTAGTGGGCGAGTTAAACCTAGAGGAGGCTAGTGGGCTCGACACGCGTGTTTCTATTTGCCAAGAGACGACACACGGGTGCAGGTAGCAACTTTGTTTGGTGGCTAACTGTCACGTTAGCATTCAATGAATCAAGTCTGTCGGCCGTTAGCTAATTTGCCGTCCACAAATACAAGCAACGCGGATGAAATAGCGTTAGATTTGATGTCGGTTATCTAACTTTAGCAATGCTAAGCTAACGTTACATAGTTCACCTTGTGTTGACGTTAAGGATACAGATGCCCAGGACGAGCGCTCCGATGGCGAGCCCCGTGGCCGCGTTTCGCCCGCGCAGCAGCTTCGTCTTCTTCTTCATCTGCTCGAGCTCCACCTGCTTGATGAAGTGCATCTGATGCGGGGACAGACCCTCTTTCCTCGGGTCTATCCTGGCCGCGTAGGGAGCACCGGGCTCCTTCGGCGTCTTGTCAGCCATGTCTGCGGTCACCAGTGTGGGAGGCTGGGTGCTCGGGCGGGCTGTTTCACAACGGCCGTGCGCAGCGCTACATCACAAGTGATTTGGTGGAAGTGGCCGCAGTTAAGCCCGACGGGAGCAGCCCATCCGCGTGTTTGTGAGATCTGCGCCTTCCACTACGTCCTGTGCGAAGGAAACACAATAATGTGCAACGTCCAAATGAGTCCCCTTGGCAGCTTTGGTTCCTACTAGTAGACAGCGCCATCTTCTGGAGCTTTTAACCACAAGTTTATTTTTCACTACAAGTGAACGATAAATGTTAAAATATAAACTTGGCAGTTTGTAAAGAAAAAAAAACAGCCCGTCGGTGACTGTAAATGGCGTTAAGTTCATTTCGTTGCAAGTTCCGGGAAACGTCCGTCGACCTTCTCACGGATGTTCTCATCGACCTCAACAACAGAAACAAGGACCAACTCAACTCTGTGTCAACGTGTAACCACAACCTCAGAGATAAAAGAGTGACGGGTGAGTTCGTACATTCAGTTTGGTAACAGCCAAAACATTTTAACTTAAACATTGTAGTATTCTGCTACTTACACGGATCACCAATCATCTGCTTTCTTACCACCACCGGATGTCGACACTTTTATCTATATCGAAACGTTTGCTCATCTTAAATCATCATATTGGTATAATTTCATAACCTTTTATTTGGAAAAACAACTTTCATTGTATTTTATTTTATTTTATTTTCAAAATCATCATTTCTCTTTCCACACACAGCTGTTTCAATTAGCATCATGACAATCACTTCCTTGTTGTCTTAATTGAATTAAATTATACAGCTGCACGTGGCAACAGTAACGTCAGCTATGGAATATATTTACATTATAAGTGTGTACTAATATATATTTACACTTACTGTATATATATTGAGTTGGCTATTATCAGTAGAATTTGCTATAATACAATAATATATATATATATATATATATATATATTTTTTGTCACTCATGTCAGAGATATATTATTTTACTTAGCCATGCACTGACTGGGAATTGAAACCTCAACCTCATGTACCAAAGTCAGTGATGTAACCCACTAAGCAATACCAGCTGCTAATTTCCAATAAATGAATAATAAGTTTCTTTCTGCCTGTCTTAAAAAAAAACAGCCAGTCAAATGCTTTTTTTCCTCCCAGTGTTTGCCTGGTGGGTGGTGTTGGGAACCCAGCGTGGTTTGGTTCAAAATGTATATAAAGAGTAAAAAAAAAAAGAAAATCTGGATTTTAAAGTGACCTAAACGATTCCCCTTTGCCGTCTTCACTTTATCGGACCATCTGGGCCTTTGTGTTGTTTCACACCGTCACGTAGTCGTAGAGGATGATTTGCACCTCGCTAAACTGCGCACAGTATATTTACCGTTTCTCATCTTCACCATGTGCAATTAGCATCGCTGCAGAGAGCTCATAAATGTGACAGTGGATCCTTGGGAGAGTTATGGCTCAGATTTCATTTTATTGATACCATTTCACAGAACCACACCAGAGCTCCCTCCCTGTGTGTCACTTCACGTAGAATTTCCACAAACACATTTTACTGCCTCTGTTTTTACTGCGTGATATTGCCTTTACAATTTCCTTATGGCAAAATGTATTTGGCAAGCTCTGATTATGCTCTGTCAACTCTTTTTCCCAACACGCTGAGCTCAGGCCTCCGCTCACAGAAGGATTATTCTGGTTTGTTTTCTCAGAGTACATCCTCCTGATCACTGAGGAACTGAGACTTGATCCTCTGGTTGGATACCATGCCGTTGAATTACTTCAAAGGTAGTGTGCAGCACCATATTTACAGTCTCCCCTCCACCCCTTATACGGTATGGTTTAGTCTCTATGTGAATAATTATCTCCCTCAGGTTCATGGTCAAGCACCTGACAGATCTGCTCACCTCGCACACGCCTCAAGACGCAGCTGCCGATCGGCCAACGAGACACGAGGATGCTATCTTCGACGAGATCAAGGAGAAATTCCCCATCATCGTTTTCTCCTGTGTGCAACTCGCGAGCAAACTGTCTTTGCACAGTCACGTGAGTTCAGAGATGTCGACCATTGATAACTTTCATTTCCCCGTAATTGAAAGATAATAAAAGAAAATAACCTCCCATAATCGATCCTATTTTTTTTTTTTTTTAGATAATCACAAACTCGACTGCAGTGCACTTTCTGCATTCGGTCGGCCTCAGCGTCTCCAAGCAGACCCTCTTTGAATCAGAGATGATGATCTTGAAAGGACTTGAATTCAGACTAAATTCCCCAAATCCTCTGACGTACGTGGAATCACTTCTGGAGGTCCTCGGTAAGATATCGTGAACACACACAAACAAGAAACTGGGCTCATATCAATACGTGTAGATGCTCTTTTGTTGTCATGTAAACTTTTGTAGGACACAATGAGCCGTGCGTCCCTGTGGAGCGGCTGCACGACTTGTGCCGCCACGTTCTTCAGTTTGTCAGTCTAGAGAGGACTGACGTCTACGACTCACTGCTGAAGACCACCACTCAGTGTGTCAGCCCGTCCAGAGAACAGAGGTACTACATTTATATTTATAAACCCAGGGACACTGGTGGTTACCGTCATGGCAGAGCAGACGAGCAGCTGAGAACTCTTGTGTTGTTTTGGTTTCAAATCCTGTCTTATTGTCTTAATATTCGCTCTATCTCTCTGTGTCTTAATGTTGTTAGTGAGTGCAGTTATTAAAACTGGAATAACATTTTTTATGGCCACTTGGAGTCAGCAGAAACAAGCTGTGAACACAACATTGACATATTATCAACTTTTGAAACTACAGTGTGTAATATTTGGGGGCATCTGGTGGTGAAGTTGAAAACAGCAACCAACTGTGTGTCGTCTCGTCTCGAACCCCCCCCCCCCCCCCCCCACACACACACACTTCCTGAGCGCTCAGGACCACACACCAAACTACTTGCTACGATTTATGTTGTTCTACAACTACGTCAAGTGTCGTTTTCTGCTTCCTGTTTTCTCTTCTTCTCTGACGAGGATTCCTACTCTCCCACCTTCTGTGCTAATAAATAATAAGTATCATCCTCCATTTTGTGAACTCTGGCTTCTCAAACTTGTTCGCCTGCACCGTCGACCGACACAGACACACTGAAGACGCACAACCATTGTTCTTTGCAGGTGATTATACATAAATTAACAGTTATAGACAATATATTAAATTTCTCTTAATAAGTTCTTCTAAATATTACACACTGTAGCTGTAAGTTTACTTGGTGAACTTTAGCAAACAGTGTCCAGTTTACACATCAATCAGACACAGAATAGTCTCAAAATGACGTTAACCCTTTTTTTTAAAACAGAGAGAAGTTTGCGACAGTGACTGAAGACTGCATGCTTCTTGGTGTTGTTGTCATCGCCGTGGCTACCTTCATCTTCTCCGTCACAAAATGGGAACAGGTGAAACACAAGTGGTTTGTATATATGAAAGCTGTATTTGTTCTCAACATCAATTCACAAAATATTGTGACAAATATATTCTGTACAAACTGTTTTATTTATTTATATATTTATGAAGACTTCCTTTCTTCTCGTGCATCGCAGGTTGTGGAAGAGCTGAGCCATATCACAGGAATCTCAAGCAGGAGCATCCACGACTTCGCTCACGTGATACTCACACATATTGTTCGACCCAGTTCTCAGTGAACACGGCGTTGTACTGTCACTGTTTACTGTGGACTTTGTGTCTTAGTTGTAGATGTTGGGGCAGAACATGGATCACGCATCCTAGTGACATGTTTGACATAAGAAACAGGGACTTCACTGCAATTTAACAAAATGTTGACAAAAGAAAAAAATACTCACCTGTTTGTCAGTGACTGACATGTTTAAGATTATTTTGATTGTGAATTCTATAAAACCATATATGTCAGTGCAGATTACTTTCTAAATCTTGTTTAGCAATTAACACTTGACACTCTGTAAAATGTAATATATATTCTGCATTAAACAATAACTTAACCTCAACATAATGTGTATTTCCACTGATTTTACATTACCCCCGACACATTGATCAATTCCTTTTAATTGAGAGCATCTTGATTTAAAATAAGAAAAGATAAAATAAGATAATTCTTTATTAGTCCCATTACAGTCCCGTTACAGCAGCAAAGGGGATAGTAGAAATAGATACATCATTAAAAATGTAATAAATATGTAAACACGCAATATAAACACAAGGGAATATAAAAACTATGTATAATGTAATATACATTGTAAGATATACATACAGTGTTTATTATAATACTTGTGTGTAGTTTCACAAAAAGGCGTTGGGGGTTGAGGATCCAGTGTTGGATGTCTCCAGTGAGTCTCCTCCTCCCTCTGATTCTTCAGAGTCTCATCATTATCACACCGACGATATCCGAATCCAGGAATAGGATGAATAACCTCACTTGATTCCAAATAAAGATTTTAATTTTGCAAATCCTACGCCCATGTACACAAACAGAACATCATAGAATATTTTCTTTTAAAGGAGAGAGGAAGAAACAAAAGAAAACAGATTGGCAGCCTTTTCTAAAATGAAATGGAATCTCAAATGATGAATCATTTGAAAGCTGTTTCATGACTTTCCTGCGCAAATTAAGTTCATTATCATATTGCTGTTATAATATAACACTACAATTTCACACTCTATACTCATAAAATGCAGATGATCACCTTTGTCTTTTTACTCTCTCTCTTTGTTGCTATCTTTTTCGAGACCGGGGGTCTTGAGCGGTGTAGTTCCCCGGAGCAGGACATTCTTGAACATGTTCTTCCTCCTCCTTCTCCATCATCCGATCCCTGCACATTCAGATTATCTGAGTTTGTTCACTTGACATTGTTGACGCATTTGGCCCGACTGACAAACTGCAGGACATGAGTGACGGAGAAAGTGTTCTGGGAAGTGTGTCATCATCGGACTCCTCCTCTTCAGATTCTCCAGACAGTTAATCAGAAATGTGGGAAGATGTGAGGGGGACCCACAGCGTTTGTTTTGTGGAGAAGGTGTTCCATCTTGTTCTTGCTCTTCCGGATGTCTCGGCTTTGTGTTTGTTTGCTCGCTTCCCCCTCGCGGGTGGACCCGTCTAATACACCGGCGTTGGTCCCATGCTCACATCTGTGATTGCTGTGATGCCGTGCAGGGTGTACAGCACTTTGTTGCCTCGAAAAGAAGGAGAAGGGGAATGTCTGTGTTCCAGGACATTTTGTCTGGCAATAAAAACACGGCCACAGTAAAACAAACCCAAACAAGATATTAGGAAACGGTAGAGAGGCCTAAACGTGTAAATGGAGGAAAAAGGTAACAGCAGCAGGTAGTAAGGAAACCCGGCCAGTTGAGCCCTGCAGTTTCGAAAACCAATCCCAGGGAACGTACATCTGGATGCCAGGGGGCTTTCCTCTCTTTGAAGTGTCTGCCAGCTCTGCAGTAATGCTCTGGGTTCCACTGGAGAAAGCTGCGAGGCAGGACACCGAGCCTTTGTTCCGTAGGCTCCCCGGCTCAGACGAAGCACTTTTCCCAGCGCCGCATGGGGCTGGGTGGTGTGTGTGTGTGTGTGTGTGTGTGTGTTTGTCTGTGTGTGTGTTTGTCTGTGTGTGTGTGTGTGTGTGTGTGTGTGTGTGTGTCTGTGTCTGTGTGTGTGTGTGTGTGTGTGTGTGTGTGTGTGTTGGGGGGGGGGGGGGGTAGGGTGACTGCAGGTGGCAAGCAAAGAGGGGTTTGGAGTCTGGCTGTCTATGAAAAGCTGTATGTCTTGAAAGAGTTTTTCGATCGCTGCTGTTACGCAACGTTGTGAGCGTGTGTTCCACGGCGATTGTGATTGTCACTTAAGCCTCTTTCAGACACGAACTGTAGACAGTTTTGCCAGAGTTTGACGTTCTCATGTGACGAATTGCAGCAGGAGATTGTTCGGGGTCGGACTCATTGGCGCCCACAGACAACATTTCCAGGGCCTTCGGGCGACGGATGGAGTTCACTCGCTTGTGAATCACCTGGACAATCTTCCCGCTAAAATGGGCTCGTCTCCGTTGCACCCACGACATATTCAGTGTGACTGAGGTTTTTTTCAGCACCGGGATGCTCCCAGTTTTAAGGTACAACTCGTGTACTGTGACATAACAGATGGCAGCCGGCTATCGTGCGGAAAAGCATCTGCAGACTCGGATGTCATGAAGTGTGAAATCCTCTTGGAGAAGGCGAGACTGTCGGAGTGTGTCACACCTGTTTCCCCTGTCAGGTGTGTTAACCGTGTGTGTGGTCGGCTGCTGCTGACTGAGGTGGCGTTACAACCTCAGACTGGCACGGTTAGGAGAGGAAACACTGCCTGTTTTGGCAGCCACAAAGTTTCATGGTACTGAATTTATTTCAATTTTTACATTTATCATAAGATTAGTGTAAAACGTTCGGAAAGAGAGAGAGAGAAAACAAGAAGTAACCATAAAAATCCCAAGCAAATGAACCTTTGGGCCTCAAAGTCGACATAATGTTTCAACCTCAGACTGATGCATTCGTCCACACGTTGCTATGAAATGTGAAAATATGTCAAACAGATATCATATATTATATTAGAACATTAGAAATTGACAAGGGGGAAAGGCGATATGAGGAAAGTATGTGGACAAAAAAAAGCACAATGGCAGATAAGATACAAACTGTTTTTAAAAATGAAAAAAAAACATGTCCAAGAGTTAACCATGTGAATACTCATTGTAATTTTAGTTCAGGAAAAATGTAAAGTTTTCAAGGAAATTAGTAAATCTGTTTTTTTAGAAATATTTGTAGGAAAAAATATGTAAATGTATAACCTTCACCCACCCCAAGACAGATTTACAATTTATTAAGTCTCATACTTAAAGTACAGCTGTTTAAACAAGACCAGTAAGCAGTTCATTTTACTGTATTTTTAAAGAAAGGTACAGAAATACGTTGACTCACAGTGTCAGATCGATTACATACATGATAACGATGATAATTAATTGTTTTAATATGCTTCACAATGAATATAGAACACATGTAAAACCTGTGACTCTGTCTTTAGTCGGACCGAAGATGAAGTATGTGATGTTGTTGTTAACACCCGCCTGGTATTTTTGTCCAAATGATGCGTTTCCATGGAGATTCCATGCATGTGTTAAACAGATGCTCCCCCACGGAGACGTATAGAACAACTTCACAACTGGTCGCTTCACATTTAAGGTGAACTTGATGGTTTTTGATGTTGTTGTTTTTTTAAAAACTTATTTAAAAAAAATCATTGAGCCTCAGGTTGCAGTTCACCTCGTGCCAAAATATTGTTTCAGTATTTGCCGCACTGGAAATAACAGTCCTCGGGGAATTTGACTTTACCAAATGAGCGAATCAGCTCTTTAGGGATCTGCCCTGTCTCCCCCTAGCAACTGTTGCTATGCTCACTGTTGCTACTGCTATGTTTGGGAGAGAGTCGGAGCAGCCTTGCCTTTTCTCTTTGTTGCTGTTGTGCTATTATGATGTTAAAAAAAAAAAAAATCCTATTCAGTAATTGCTTTTTGTTGAGTTTTAATCAAACACACAAAAGCCCAAACACATAATGATGCACTTGGTTCTACATGAATTAAGTTATCAGTACCACTTTCTGACAAGAAACCATTCATAAGCTAACGACTTTATGAATAGTTAACAAATCACTTAGCCTATACTATCGTGATCTGGTATTATGCATCACGGTTATTCCCACATCAGACGCACATTTAATATTTTCAATTTCGTTCACATCAACGCACATTTCTGCTTCCTCGTGACACATTGCTGATAAAAAGACCCTGTGATCTTTCAGATGTTCATCTCAGCATCACATCTGAAAATGATTTCAAAGAAACCCGCTGCCATCGCACAGTTTTCTTTTTGCCAGAGGAGCTCGAGCTCCAGCGGAGTCAGGCCTCATCGGGTCACGGGTCTCTCTCCTCTGGCTGCACGACGGTACCCGCCACCTCACCTCACTTCCGCTCAGTGGTCTCGGTTGAAGGGACCTGCGCACGTTCTCGCTCTTTATATTCTTTTTTATTCAGATGTAGGGAAAGTACAGTGGAGGACAGAGAGAGAGAGAGAGAGAGAACGCTGCTGTGACAGGGTTTGATTCAATGCCAGTGGATTTGTGGGGAGGAGGTGGTGGTGGTTTCCACTGCGACCAACTCGTCCATCACACTCACTGACACACACACACACACACACACACACACACACACACACACACACACACACACACACACACACACACATTGTGTCAGATTCCCTGCACCAATGCCTGTTACCAGGGCCTCCCTCAGGTATTTCTCAAAACCATTTGCAGAGTGTGTGTGTTTGTGTGTGTGTGTGTGTGTGTGTGTGTGTGTGTGTGTGTGTGTGTGGGGGGGGGGGGGGGGGTTAAACTACAAATATGCCCTTTGGCAGCTTTGCTATGTCTGCCAACTGAAGGGTATATTTAGGTACATTGCTTACAAGCCGAGGCGTTGGCAAGTGTCAAACACGGGAGCAAAGGATTACCTTCTTCCTCAGAGACTGTGCAATTAGTTTTTAGGATGTAGAGCACATCGGATCCAATTTTTGCTTCTTAGAGTAGCAGTATGTGAATCATCCCTTCATTTGTTAAATGATTATTGAAAAAACCCCAAACAAAAACCCCAAAAAAGAAAAGGACTCGGAGTGGTACTGTAACTCCGTGACGCGCACACTTGAACGGACAGAGGGCCAGTTCACTCGTGATCCGATGAAGTTCATTCACTGTGTCTTTGCCGGGCCGCTGGAGAAGGTGTAGTCCGCAGGAATCGGTGGAGCTCGAAAAAGTGAATATACTCTGTGAAAAAGAAGCGGCACGGCAGTCACAGACAGTTGACAACTGTATAGCTGAAGTGGCTGTACAGTACCACTTGAGTTAACCTCCAAATACTGTCCACGGCGAATTAATCATTCAATATAAGAATAAGAAGATTACAGCCAATGCCAGTTAAGGAAATCATCATTCGCTTCATAGTCAGGACGAAGCAGCACTTCACGTGGTGGAAGATAAAAAGATGTGAAATAGAACCGCAAATATAGATTGTTCCCTATACATTCTTGATTTGATTCTTTGTGTGTATTAGTTTAATTATGATAAAATCCATTGAGGCCTCACACGTTCAGGTCAATCAGCCCAAGGCCTTTAACTCCTAATGCCACGATCGAGCGCTTACAGTGTGTGTAGTTCATTTTTCGCTCCGTGCACCTTCCCCCTGATTGTAATTCCGGCTGAGAGGCCTGTAATTTTATTGACTGATGGAGGGAAGAGGTCAAGATAATGTCTGACACCGGCACAACCTTTTGTCCATCCATCATTACAAAATGGCAAATGGCCGTGTGCTCCACCGGGGCCGGGGCGGGAGGGGGAGGAATTGAAGTTTGATTGGCATCGACCTTGTTTCCCTGTAATAATTATGAATGATTTAGGGTATTAGTTCCTCCTTTCGTCATAAATAATTCATCAGACCTGCCTTCCACCCCCACTGACTGACTGACTGACTGACTGACTGACTGACTGTCTAACTGACTGTCTGACTGTATGACTGACTGACTGACTGACTGACTGTCTGTCTAACTGACTGTCTGACTGTATGACTGACTGACTGACTGACTGTCTATCTGACTGACTGACTGACTGACTGACTGACTGTCTGTCTAACTGACTGTCTGACTGTATGACTGACTGACTGACTGACTGTCTGTCTAACTGACTGTCTGACTGTATGACTGACTGACTGACTGACTGTCTGACTGACTGACTGACTGACTGTCTAACTGACTGTCTGACTGTATGACTGACTGACTGACTGACTGACTGACTGTCTGTCTAACTGACTGTCTGACTGTATGACTGACTGTCTGACTGTATGACTGACTGACTGACTGACTGTCTATCTGACTAACTGACTGTCTGACTGTCTAACTGACTGTCTGTCTGACTGTCTGTCTGACTGTATGACTGTCTGACTAACTGACTGTCTGACTGACTGACTGACTGTCTAACTGACTGTCTGTCTGTCTGACTGTCTAACTGACTGTCTGACTGACTGATTGTCTGTCTAACTGACTGTCTGACTGACTGTCTGACTAACTGACTGTCTGACTGACTGACTGTCTAACTGACTGTCTGTCTGTCTGACTGACTGACTGACTGTCTAACTGACTGACTGACTGTCTGTCTGGCTGACTGACTGACTGTCTAACTGACTGTCTGACTGACTGTCTGACTAACTGACTGACTGTCTGACTAACTGACTGTCTGACTGACTGACTGACTGTCTAACTGACTGTCTGTCTGTCTGACTGTCTAACTGACTGTCTGACTGACTGATTGTCTGTCTGTCTGACTGACTGACTGACTGTCTGATTGTCTGTCTGGCTGACTGACTGTCTGACTGACTGACTGTCTGATTGTCTGACTGACTGACTGTTGCTGCTGAGCTCCGTCTGCTCGCACTGGGATTTCATCTGCGTCAAATCGCACAGATTAAAACCAGATTAATACCGGAAATACAGTGATACCCCCCCCCCCCCAAAAAAGGCGGGGTGATATGACATTTATTTTTCTATAACTCTCGTGCGTTTTTGGATTTCGTTCTGATTTCGCATCCGGCGCCGCGCTCCGTTGCGGTGGTTTTATTTTGAAAATATACCACACCGGAAGTGGTTCTTTTGATCGCCGCGCTCGACTTGACGCAGTGCTCGGGCAGGTCAGCGCTCCATGTTGCGGCGCTGCGTGGCACTGACTGGGGGCAGCACCACCACCACCACCTCCTCCACCACCGCCTCGGCTGACTGCACCACACACACACACACACTCTCTCACACACACACACGTTGTGAATGGCCGCGACACTCGGCACATTCGGCGGGCGACACGCAGCCGTCGCTCCGGCCACCGCGACCTGCTGCAGCCGCAGACGGAGCCTGCGCCTCGTTGTGAAGGTTTAAACCCCGCGAGTGTCGCATCTGTGCGCGTGTGACCGGACGCCTCCTGCCGCTGTGATCGGTGCATTTTATTCCTTTTTTTCACCCCCCGAGCTCTTTGGGACGCGGCTGGGAGAAACGTGCGGCAGAGCGGGTCGCTGCGTCCGGACCGAGGAGGCGCACGGAGCTGCGGAGGAGGAGGAGGAGGAGGAGGCTGTGACAGGCACAACAACAAAGGTTCAAGTGTGACAGGAAAAAAAAGGTAAATCAATCAAATGCTTCTTTTCAACAGCAACTTCTGCTGTTTCTCATGTTAAAGTTTATTCCATAATAATCCCTTATAATGACAAATAACATGTTGGAGGTGTCAGGCTTCATCATGCGGACCCATAGAGCCTCCATATATTCTTTTCCCTCTGCTCGGCTTCTAGGCAGCTCAGCCCATCAACGCCCCCCAGGAGTGGTTAACGAGGTGGACTTATAGCTGCTCCTTTGTGCCCAACAGCAGCCGCAGACTGCAACATGTGTGCATGTGTTTCCACTAGAACCATGTGCAGCACACTGTTGTGTGTTTTCTTCAGCATGACTTCAGTAATCGGTGGGGGTCAGGGACGATCACATCATTTGCAGATGGTTTGAAAAACACAAACTTACCTCGTCACCTTGTGTCGCGGATGTATAGACACATAAAGACAATTACAGGCTGCGTTTCTCTCCTCTATGCGTAAACCCTATGCTCTCAACGTATGGACGTGGGGGGTTCGCCCACCCAGACAACAAAAACTGTCCATAAAGTGAAATGAGGGGGTTTTATATGGGAGAAGCATGTTCTTACTTGTTCAGTGGCTTCAGGCCATGCAGCGCCCAGCATGGTCTGCACAGCCTATTATCTGACATCTGGTGCCTCTCGACAGGGACTCGTGCGGTAATAGTATGTTTTCTACAAAGGCTGTTAATCTGTGTAATGCCTGTTGTTTGCAAAGGGGAAAACGCTTATTTGCCCCCTGACGAACGCCACCACCACCACCACCATCGTCCACCTTATGTGGTGGAAAATGATAATTCTGCTTTGGATGGGCAATGCTGTGAGGAGTGAGAACCCTGGCACTGGCAGTAGTTGTTTTTTTTTAAAGGTGACATGATGTACAAACATCACTTTGTCAGTGTTTGTGCACATGCATGTTGTGTGTCTGTGGAGCCTGCCGTCCCACGAGCTGTGAAGAAAGACCACCCTGCCGCGTGTTCGTGGGGCAGCCTGGCTCTGAACAACTGGTTCCGACTTCTCTCCCGCTGTGATGTCACAGTTGGACTCTTTTGGGGGTGACCCCGCCCGCAATCTGAGAATCCACACTTCTCGGGTGGAGTGGGCGTGACATTTCCTGCTCGTTTTGAAAATCGCTCGATCAATCACAACAGGCTGGCCCAGCTGGCCAATCAGAGGAGACTGGGGGTTTATCGGGAGGGGGCGGGGCTTAAAGAAATCCAGGTGTTTTAGCCACGGGGGTGAAAAGAGGAGCTGCAGGAATGGGCAGTGTGAGGACACCGATGCCTTTTCTGAACATCAGAGCATGTAAACCCCTTTTCAAGTGGCGACCCAAAAAAGTACGATCCTGAATGTGAGCCGAATATGTCACCATGTTGCACGTTTGCTCAGTTATATGGTCGGGGTTGAACGTGTGAGACTCGCAAAGCTGTCACTGAGCACAGTTTACTCACGGTCTTTACGGCATCCGGAGAACTGCTGCGATAGAACCAGAAAAGTAGGTCTGCAGACGGGCTGAGATTTGAGCACCAGTACTCATGGTTTTTGTATGAGGCCTGAGATGCCTGCTGCCGCCGCCGTCTCGCTGTACTTTGAGAAAAAAAAAAAAGAAAGAAGAGAAAATTCAAGTTCTTGGTTGTCAGCTCGACTCGGCGTAGATAAAAGACACTCATCCTCAAAGCTTTTCTCTCTCTCATCACATCAGTGACATGTGCTAGTTTTTTTTTCTTTCTGCGTTTCTCCCGCTACACATCAGTCCTGACACACATCTGTGAGTTCACGGCGTGGAGTCGTTTCCATTATGAGATCACGGATGGGGTTTTTTTTTTCACCCGTCGACCAGCCATCAACTCTCTCTTCTCACAGCGCGGGCCAACACAGTCCCTCCTGTCACGCTCGCTGACGGGCCAGGGGTTAAAACAAGAGGAACACTCCACTGCAGCGGACGGGCGAAGGATTTCTCAGGAACTTCATTTGACACAAAACAGCCTTCGGCCATTTCACGTTGCACTGAAGAAAACCTGCGGTATGAATAAATCACGCCTCAAGTCTTTGAATACAAACCGACTCTAAAAGTAGCCGCGCTTAACTCGCGGTGTCAGTGTTGCACCGGATTGTTCGCGATTTATTGTTGACAGCAAAACTGTCATCGGACATGGAAGGAGCAGACGTTTTTTAGTATTTCAGTTTACGCAGCACATGAAATCTTGCGCGCGTCTTACACTTTGCATATTGTTGATTGGTACAGTTGGTCGGTTAGATGCAGAAACATCACGGTTATTTCTTAATAGACGATTGTGCTTCTGTAGAACAGCTGACAGTTTTGTCCCTTGCCATTTTACAACAAGCCTCTGTAATTGTTCAGGGAGGCCTCTCTCCATCCGAGAAGAACCAACGCATCGGTGGTTTCAGCAAGCGTCCGCCAACGACGACAACAAAATAATGTACGTCCACACTGAAAAGTCCTGTTGGCACGACCATGATACTTCTATAACCCTACCATGAACTCAAACGCTGCTCGATGAGCATCCACGACCGAGCCAGACAGCACCGGCCGGGTGTCGCCCTCCCAATCTTATCAGCTCTGAAAGTGTGAGATTGTTTCCTGCACTGGGGGGGAAATAAATGTGTCGTCCTCTGGGATGTTTTGATTCACTTCCCCGAGCGTTGAGGCAAATGTCTCTCTCTCTCTCTCTCTCTCTCTCTCTCTCTCTCTCTCTCTCTCTCTCTCTCTCTCTCTCTCGCTGTGATGCCGATTTAATCAGGAAAAACAGTCGAGGAAACAGGGAGAAGCCTGTTGGGGGGGGGGATGCAAAGCTTTCCAGTTTCCAGCATGATTGTGGGGCGACGGGGACTTGTTGATGAATGGCAGCATATTGAAAACACACTCTCATACTAATCATATACATACAAATGCGTCTTCATAGAGGGAATTGCCTCATTCGGGAGAAAATCCTAGATGGTGCACTACCTCCGTTTAATGAGGGACAGATTCTCCCGCAGGCATGTCCCCTTGTTGTCGGCGTGGCCCCTCAGTGTGTCACAGTGGCGCGGAGAAGGCGTCTTCTTAGCGCTTCATTATTTCTTGTTAGTGAACGGACTCCGGCCGTTTCGCCCTGCGGCTTTTTCCCCGGCTCCTCCGTCACAGGATCATAAAGTTCCGGTGAGCTGTCGTCCATCCTTTTGTCTCCCGTTCTCCTGTGCAGCTGTTTTTGGCAGCGAAAGTTGCGGAAGTCCTCCGTTCCGTGTCTGAAAGCAGCTTGAGAGTCGGCGACGTTCATTGAGATCTGATTCCCTGGTGTTCGGAATCAGGCCCTCTGTTGATGCAGTTCAGTCTCAGGCGGCTGACGTTGTTTTCGGGAATCGTCCGCCACAAGTGTCACTTCCCATCGCTTCTCCGTCGCTGTGTTATTGCAGAGGAGCGCGTTCGACAGAACCGCAGCGCTGCAGCGTTGTGAGTGTGTGCAGTTTGTGCGGTGAGCGAACCGCGATTGGAAAAAAAGCCAGAAAACAGAATAGATTTGAAGAAAGACTGTTTTTGTAACTTGTTCGTGCTGTTGCCTGTTTTTTTCCTCTTCAAAGGAGCTGAATATACACCCAACCAAAAATATAGTGCAGGAGCAAAGTGCTGCGGTGTTTTCGTCGGGAAGCTATTGTGATACGTAGGCCTTAGGCTGGGCGATAAGACGATATCGATATGTATCGCGATAGACACGTAATCAACATCAATAGAAAATGCGTTCGATAGAACGTTTCGATAATTTATTTTTCCTCGGAAGAAACCGGAGCAAAGAGTCTCGCCACGCCGGCACTCGTCCTCTGGTACCTAGCAACGTATGGAGTGACACGCCTAATAGCCAATCACGTGACAGTATCACGTTTGGTTGCGCCATCTCGTTGGCTCGTGTTTGTGTTTCTTAGGTCATAAAAATGATCAATAATTATCGATATCGACTGATATGAAACACTTATATCGTGATACAGTTTTCAGCCATATCGCCCAGCCCTAGTAGGCCTACTTATAGTTTCATAACAATAAATGGGAACACCGCATTAATATCTTATAACTCAAGGTTGATGTTGTTTTTTTTCCCTCTTCATATTTTAGTCTGTCTGCTGCACGGCGTTGTATTTTGTATCTCTGGCAGGAGCATGTGTTCAGTGGTAACTGCTCTTTGGTCCCAGAAGAGAAGGCGCGTAGAAACCAGATCTGCTGTTTCACATCAGATAAACGGGCGGAAGGCCTGTGTGGAGAGAATATACAATATAAGTCTCATATTTCTCTTTTTTATCTGCAAATTCAGATTAAAAACCTTCGTCTGATGTATAAAATCCTGCAGAAACCTCTGATTTCCACACGCACGATGAGAATTCACAAGACTCCTATTTCCACTCCCCCAATAATCCTAATCGTCGTGATAATCAGAAGTGACCTGCTGGCTCGGTGTAATCTGAGCGGCAAACAACACACGAGGCTTTGAAAAATAACCGTGCAAAGCCACTTTGGTGTAAATGGATTACAGCTGCTGGCTCAGGTGGCCTGCGAATGGCCCCGCAGAGGAACATTGCAAGTGGCCGTTCTGTTGTTTTGGCATCGCCGCGTGGACGTGGAAAATTATCTTTAACAAAGAAAAACGCTAACAAGGCCTGAAGGACGGCCGGTGTGCAGCAGCACCGTCAGAACTGAGCGTCGGGCCCGAGAGCGTGAGGCTCGTTGCAGCCGAGCCCGCGATTTTGCGTGGGAAGTCGTTTTCCAGCCGTAGTCTGCAAAGATACATTTCATATTGGCAGTTTCCGCTGCGACCGGAGACTTTTGCCGCTGCGTTGCAGTTCAAGTTGATCACTTCTCTCTCTGGACGAGCAGAAAGTGTTGCGCCTATAATTCCTTTTTTCAAGTGCGCCCTCCTTAAATCACATGGCATTACCTGTTTCGTGCCAAGATGCCCCGGCTGTTAGATCACAAAGAGCGGCTAGACGGCTGAATCCAATCAGTCTGCCACTCAAACTTTACTCCCGGGAGCCAAAGATCCCTGTTAGCCTATTAGGGCAGCTGCTCGGGCCGGGCCCCAGCTGCTGATGGCAGATGAACGGCAGAGCATTCGCCAGCCGCCCTCGCAGCCACAACAACAGCTACGATACCTGTAAACCTTCGGTCTGCAGTGTTTTTTGCCGGGAGCGAGCGTGACCTCCGTCAAGTTTTACGGCGAAAAGGCAGTTTGACATCCACCGGCTCACCTTCCTACGTCTGTCTCCTGTGCACACGGAGGCATCGAGGGAATCGAGGAACTGAACCAAACCACCAAACACACCTGATGACCAACTCCAGTTCTTTAAAATGATCAAAAAATCATCAATTCCATTATCAAAATCAAAAGTTTGTGCCGCCTGAGCTCCGGATGAGTTGACTTGGAATGATGCAACAGTAGCAACGTAGTAAGCAGCCGGATAATTTGGTGCCATGACAACGAAAAGGGACACATTTTAAAAAATGACCATGACATTTCTTTGAGCTAATGTTTTCAAAAAAAAAGCGAGTCTTGCTCGCTGCTGAACGTCGAAGCAACAAATCACGTCTTACAGAAGCAGCAGCAACGTGATCAATGTGCATATCTGGCCCGTCCCGTCCACTGCAGCCAACGATTATTTTCATTATCGATTAATCTTTCAATTATTTTCCAGATTAATCGATTAGTTGTTTGGGCCGTAAAATGTCATGAAATGGTGAAAACTGTCGATCGTGTTTCCCAAAACCTCAAGATGATGTTTGTTTTTTTTGGGTCCACGCACCAAACATATTCAGTTTACTGTCACGGAGGAGCAAAGGAACCAGAAAATATTCTTGTTAGAAGCTGAAATTAGAGAATTTTCACCTTTTTCTTTTTTCATAAAAACTGCTTTGAGCCGATTTATCGATTATTAAAATAGCAGGCGATTCGTTCAGTCGTCGATCACTCATCGATTAACTGCTGAGGCTCTGCCGTCCGCTCACGGTGCGTTCAAGACAACTTGGAAAAACCAACTCCGACTCATTAGAAATGAATTGAACGGTTGTGCAACTCGGAACCACGGGTCAGAAAAGTGTGGGGACCGAGGGGACAGATATCTGCCACGCCCCTGGTCGACGTCCAACCACTGCACCCGTCCTCCTGGTTCTCAGCACGGTGTCACTATTAGCAGATTATCCATCGTGAAAGCCTCGCATTGTAACGTCCTCTAGAAGGTTCAGCACAAGATAACACAGAGGTTACCGCCGTGTCACCCACTAAATTCCTCCACGTTGTCGCCGCCGCCGCCGCCACTGAGGCTAATGTGTAATGTGATCTGTGGGCCGGCGTGAAGTTGTCAACGGAACACTAGCGGCTCTGTCACATATCTAAATAGCGCCACTGTTCCCCGGTGTGCGCTGCCCGGCGAGCGGTGGGAGATGGGCCTCGGCTCTGTGATGTGAAGCGCCATTAGTGGGTTAACTTCATTATAATTTGCCGGGCGTTTCTGTGTCCGCGGAGCATAGTGGACACGTTGTTGCTCGCACAGGCGGCCTCCATTGGCTTTGTGTGCTAAATCAGGGCGTGTAGGAGTGAGGCCGCAGAAGAAGGAGACGGAGACGGAGGAGAAGAAGAAGAAGAAGGGGGGATTTCATGAAAAGTGGCATTGTTTTCAATGATGCCCTTTGTGTTCAGGAGCCGCGGTGCACAAGTGGCCGTAAATCACGATGCGGGAGATTTAAGGAAAGAAGAACAGGGAGAAGATACTGATCCCGGACGGTTGCAGACAGACCTCAGCTGCTGTGATGATGTCAACAACTACTCTTTACTCTCAACCCGTCTGACCTCGCGCCTCCGCGAGGAGCGACGTAACAGCGTTGGGTCAGGCAGAGTGCGTTGAACGCGGCAGGTCGCCGGCGTTATTTTTTAAAAAAATGAAATAATCACGGTTTTGTTTTTCGCACGTGAGCGCCGCGGCGAGCCGACGACGCTACCGCACTTCTCGGCCTGTCGCCGGGGAATTCGCAAGGGTTTTTATCATTTCATCCTTATCTCGTCGCTGGGTGCCGCCGCAGACGAGTCGTCAGGTTTTCATCCCGGCTGCATAGTTTCACGTCTCTGTGCTCGTGTGGACTGATCTGTTGTGAAGTGTGTGGCGGAGGGAAAAACACCAGTGAGTCTGTTTTGTAAGCGATGTCAACGCCGGTCAAAAAAACGCTGTGTAGAGACTTATGGATCAGCATTGACAGAGATTTTAATCGTCAGCAATTTAAAAAGTGGATTCATTGTCCTTATATGAAAATGGCGAACATTCATAGTAACCAGCTGTGAGGTCAAAACAATGTGCTCGACAAAATTAAGTTTGATGCAACTTTTTTATCTAAAAACTACCAACGAGTTTTAAAAAACAAACAAAAAAACATCTTCAGTGCTTATTTGAACCAATATTATGTGGAACTTTGACACTTTACTTTTTGGGCATTTAGAAGTTTTTTTCACTTCTTCTCTAATCCATATTATACTGTCACTTTTTACTCATTTGTTACATTAGTTATAACTTTAAGTAATAGTCAATAAGAACGTCCGAGTTAATGGATATTTGCAGCCAGAGCATCACTTCCAAATAGTACACAGTTTTCATTTTGAGATGATATTTGGTGTTAAAATGATAAAAAAGAAAAAGAAAAAAGGAGAAGTGAATAATACACTCCGACGGTGCGTTACTAAATCAAACCGTCCCCACAAACAAAGTGGCCCTGCTGCCCTGCACTCCGTCTGTCAGGCTGGAGCCCTGTAATGCTACGTGGCACCGTGTGCGAGCTATTTTCAAAACTCCCCTTTTTACTGGAGAGGACATGTGAAGCCACACTTCAGTATTTTCAGTCAAGGCCAAAGCTGGCTGGACTCCGGCAGCGTACAGTAACTTTGAAAGGCACACGCAGATCAAAAAGCATGGCCTCAGTCCCCCTCAGTTCAGCAAACGAATGTCACGTTATTGACCACAATGCTCACATCTGTTTGGGCTTGCCCTTCTTCTGCAGATCGTGGGATCTCCGGGGAGCTCTTCAAAATCCATCCGTTTAGAAAAAGCTTTTGTTTGAATGGATTAGCCAGTTTTCGTTGATATGAATGGATAAATGGCTCCACACACACACACACACACACACACACACACACACGCGCACACACACACACACACACACACACACACACACACACACACACACCGCGGCTATAGTTGTGAGTCAGTGAGTGGCCTTCCTCGTCATCAGTGGCATTTTTTCTTTTTTTTTTTAAAAGGTAGGGGAGTGGTCGACTGCTTTAGCCTCCAGTCACCAAATGTATGTCCTTGTTCAGGCATGAGGGTTCATTGTGTTAGTGTTCAGAACAAACAGTCCCCTCTGAGTCCGTCTAAAAATACTGCGCGGCACCTCTGCCCCCGAACTGCTACACCAAGGGACGGGGGGGAGGAGCCGCACGAGGCGGGGTGAGTAAACATGCAAACGTGGAGCGTGCACACACACACACACACACACACACACGCACACACGCACACACACGCGCATACACACACACACACGCGCATACACACACACACACACACACACACGCATACACACGCACACACACACACACACACACGCGCATACACACACACACACACACGCGCATACACACACACACACACACACACACACACTCACACACACACACACACACGCATACACACACACACACACACACACACACACACACACGAACACGTTGAATGATGTGAAACTCCTAACCGATTAATGTCCTCATGAAGAACTTTTGTTGCTCTTCTCCTTGGCACAGAGGGGCCACGTGTGTATATGAAGAATTGTCATATCATATTTGAAGGAAGCGCGCCCGATTGCCTGATAGACAGGAGTTGAAAAGACGCGCGCGCGGGGGGGGGGGGGGGGGGGGGGGGGGGGGAGCCGTCCGTCCATCAAAGAGAGGGTTAGCCGGTGTCACAGTGGGCGACAGGAAGCCCGAGGGGCGGCCATTTTAAAAAAAGGCCTAATTAGCCACTAATTGATATCTAGCTGGAAACCCCACAGTGCTGCTGAAGCCAGTTTCAAGGAGAACGTATATGATGTCATATATGAAGCATACATTTTTAACACGTTGTCCCAGAGCTAACGAGGAGGAATGACACGGAGGTCGGTAAGAGGCGGAAAACACAAACGCACATTTAATACATGCTATCTTGTTAAGAGACCAGCCATAGGAAACAGGGGAGAATGGCTCTCAGTCCGCAAAGGCCGAAAAACCCTGCACACGATTGTCTAGTTCTTATGGTAGAAAAAAACAACAAATAGTCTGATAACGTAAAGGATTTATTTGTCATAAGACATATAGTCCTCAACTGTGGACGTAAAAAAACAATGAAATTAAATGTGTCAACTAGAAAAGCTACGTTTTAACAACAATAGAGAAATCTGAAAATGTATGTCCGCACCAAGTTGTACACACAAAATACTAAATCAAGATCCGTGCATTGTTCCTGGAAACATGAACACGTTTGATGTTCTGATTCATAACGTGTTTCGAACATGTTAAAGCGACGAAAAAACAAACAAACATCAGCTGTCTGATCATATTCCAGTGAAAGAAATTCAAATAAGGCAAATCCATCCACGCTGAAAAGGGATTTAGTCCGACCCCGTCTTTTTCTCTCCGACAATGAGCTCTGTGCGTGAAGGTCAGAGCTCAACAATTTGCCAGCAGTTTTTTTTCCAGACGGCCATCTCGGTCTTATCAAACAACAATCACACAGAGAGCAGGAGAATCAGAATAAATTCAAACAATCCTCACTCAAAATCACAGAACAAGTCCGTCCCCAAAAAGCCGGAGGTGATTAAATTGGCTCGGTGTGTTTTCTTCCTCTTCGGTCAGTCGTAGTCTTCGTGTCTGGGATCCAGACACGAACGAGCACATTTCACTGCAGACTACCACCGTGAACACTTTCATCAATAAGCAGCAGTCATATTCCCATCATGTCCCGCTCTTCCATGAGACTGTAACTTGATTCATCTCGATCAGGCCTGCGCTCGAAAAATAGCCGTGGCTGCCGAATTCGCCTGCCGACTCTTTCAGTGCGCGGCGGCTGATTGTCGACCGACAGATTTCCCGCGTTGGTCCAACGGCGACTCCCCTCTCGACAGCCGCCAGGTCTGCAGACGCTCCCGTCATTGTTTCTCATGGTAAAATGGCGAGCGCGTGTTTCGGCCGCTATGGCGGTTATTGAAACGCAGCGCAAAAAAACCCCCTCCGTGTCATGTTTTTTTTAATGAACCGAGGTTCTGGCACAAGAGGCGGCGCTTCTCATTTTGGGCCTGGGGGGAAAAGGGCAGCCGTGTTTAACCGATGCACCGAGGGAAAGGCTAAAAAAAAGTGTTGCGTCGGTTTTGGGGTGAATGAACAGACTGTCATATTGGAAATTGCATTTTGGATGTGCGAAGAAATACGGGAAAAGCAGTCACTCACACGCTGATGCTCTACGTGTAGATAACACGGCACTTTCAGGGAAATCCTGTGATGTCATGTCCTTGCATTTTTAAGCTTTTTCGCCAACCGAGAGGTGTGACATGAAAAGTGACCTGAGCACTTTGTTGTGTCATTCGTTCATGCCGTTTTCTGTTTGATGAGTCGATCTGGGTCAGACGCTGCAGCGGCCGGTAGTGTCGCCTCGGCTCCGTTCATTTCCAGTACTCTAAATTTGAACAGGTGATTCAGTGAAGACCCACAAAGTTGTTCATTCAAATTCATTTTTTTTTGATTTTCAGTCCAAAACCTTGTGGGACTAGAGGGAAAATTGGTAATGCAAAAAAGAAAGTTGTTGGAAGATGAAAACTGTTGACACGAGAGCCAGATATATATGCAGGTGCGATCTGAATACACGTCTGTCGACGTCCTTGTACTTTCTGGAATTTCCTTTTTTTTTTGCACTCGAGATTACGGATACTAACTAAAAAGATTGTCTGTATCCACACAGTCGCTGGCCCATGAGTGAGGACACATTGATTAATGAGGCTTATTCTTAGATGATATTCTTGAAATAACATATAATGAATGTAATGAATATCCTCTTGTAAGGAATCCAAAGATGCATGGAGCAGGATATTTTGAAATAAACATTATTACCAGAAACGACAGAAAATTTGATTTGTACAGATTAAAACAGCAAATAAAATTCGCCACAGAAATTTCTGGAACTGTCAAATATTCCGTCTTTATGTTGCACAGTGACAATATGGCTCGTCAACCACAACTAAAACGTCAAAGAACATAACGACATTAGATTAGATGTCGCAGATGAAATGGTCCTCGTCAAGAAAAAGGCGAATAATGACACATTAATATCAGCTCCGCCTCCGTCCGCTGCTCTGTCCTCGGTCCGGCTGTATTCATCTGTTTGCCTCGGAACAATTTCATATATTGATTTTACTCAATTCGCTCAGACGACGCACGATCGCACAAGTCGCTTTATTTTGCTGTGAATTCGCCAGGGCTTGTTTTCATCATCTTGGCCAGTGCAATTTAAATGAAGTGGGGATAACGATGGGTGGTGGTTATTCTTTTTTTCTTTTTTCTTTTATTAAGTGGTCCACAGCGGTTCACTTCTCGGAGACTCCGGTCGGCGGAGAACTCGGACGCCTCGTCGTGGACGCGTTGTCTGGTCCAAACAGGCCAATTTGCACACGAGTGGCAGGAGGAGTCTCGCCCTCGGAGCTGTGTTTGATTCATGATGGGAAGCGGCGGCTCACTTTAGCCGCGGCGATTAGGAGGCGAACATGAAGTGCCAGACTTTACACGGAGGCATTTTGTATTACATGAGCGCTCCGAACACTCGTGGCCTCCGAGAAGCAGGAGATGAGAGGAGACACGTTTATCGGCGGAAATGGGGGATTTTTTTGAGTTTTTTGCTCGCTTAATTAGTTCGGATCACATTCCTGGCCTTTTCCGTTTAATAACGCAGACGCCCAGTGGACGAAAGGAGAATTGCGCGTTCGGTGACGTGATGGAGATTCGAACGAGGGGCCGCCTGTGGGACCGAGATTTCTATATTATGCTATAAGCCAGATTTGGCTCCCACAGTCCACATCGTTGTGCACCAGACGAACGAGCACATGGGAGGTGTTTGGCTTCCTGCGTCTCTTCGAATCATCGTCCGCCGCCGGGGGGGGAGGGGGGGGGACGACAGCTGCCCGGCCTCTGTGACCCGACCAGCTTCAAGTGACGAGGGGAGCCGACCCGCCATATTTCTCTGACCTCGCTTGTCTTCACATGTCCTCTCCAGTGAAGCTCTTTCTCTCGCACATGAAAACATGCATGAACAAAACCTTTTTCAGACATTTTTTTTTCTGTTTGAGGATGTCAGAAAGCAAATGGACAAAAGTAGTTTTTGATTGGGGAGAAATTACCCCAAAGCGTCACCGAAGCGATTTTTAAATCGCCCTCCATTTGTGCAGCGCGCCAAACAAAAATGAGGTGTGAGAATCAAACTGTGACTGATGGAGAGAAGACTTTGTTGCTGCCTCTCATTATGATTGCTGCTGTAAACTTATTTGGACTCCCATTGATTTGCCTCGGCTTAATTAACGTGTCGGCAACTGTGTGTAAAATTCACATTAAGTCTCTATAAAGCGCTGCCCACAGAGAGCAGTGTGTGCAACGCGACGCCCTCGAGGAACCTCGATTGTGGCGTCGCAGGTCGTCTGAAGACGTCTTTTGTGCGGAAAATGAATTTTTTTAATAAAAGACAAAAGCCGTGAGGGTTGAAACACGGACACTGTGAAGCTTGAATGAATTTAACTCGAGGATTGATTTTTTGTTGTTGTGGGGGGGTGGGGGGTTAGCACTTGAGCAATTATTTGATTTAACAAGGTCAATCAGATTCTTAAGATCTAAGTTTTTTAGGATCAAAATTGCTTGTAGGGAGCGAACACGCCCCACTTCATCCTTACTTTCTCATCACTTGACCACCAACGTGTCCCACACGAACTGTCCCTCTCCGCCGTCCTTGACTCGCCACCTGATGACACAATGACACATTTTGACATCACAGCTCTGAATGAAGCACTTGATGTCGGCAGACCGACCCCCGCTGAAGAGACGGAGAGGGGGAGAGGGGGACAACCGTCCACTGTCCCGCTCTGGCCCTTTGACAGCCGGCCCAGACCAGCGCTGTTCGCATGGCCGGCCACTGTTTGTGTTCTGGTTGACGGACCGGGCCTCGCCACACCACTGAACCCGCATGTCCAATTGGCGACTGGCGTTTTCTGCCGCGTCTCGATACGGGGGGCTTTCTTCACTCCGTTGCCTGCCTCTAGTTTTCTTTTAAAAAGAATTTCACTGTGGTTGCCTCTTGTAGAGAAACTGTCTGGTGTCCCCTCTGGAGAGGGATCGGGACCGTGGTTCAGCGCAGAGAAATGTAGCGCCTCGCTGCCCCTCAAAGCCGGATTTGGAGACCTGCCTGCAGTCTACTCATGGTGAGTCATCGCTCAAGTTTTCATGGCACTTGAACCGGTGTGTGTTTTGCCGGAAGCCTTTTTTTACACCCATTGACGCGTCACCGCCAAGGTCCTGATGTGAAGTAACAGTCACAGGACAATAGAGTTATTGTCCACGTTGTGTTTTGGCAAACAGGCCGAGGACAAGAATACGTCGAAATTCTTCTCGGCCTTTGAAGCAGACACATGAATTGTGGGCAGATTTTGTTATTTGTGTCGTGATTCCTGTGAACATAAGACTTTGACTGTGTGTGTACGTGTTCTTTTCTTTTTTTGACCCACCCCGAAATTCATGACCAGAAAACTGATCTGACTGACTGTTGTACTGTATCTGCAGCGCTGCAGAATTTAACATTGTTTATTCTATGAACCGACTGCTCAGCTAATATACTGACAACCCACGGCACGTACTCAGTCGCCATGCATCTTTTTTTTGCGAGAGTGATGCAGAATAAATCGTGTCTATCAAGGAAAACTCTGTCTCCTGATTTACTGTACATGTATTATTTATTATTGTATTTTTAAGAAGTGTCCCGAGCACTGATTTAAGTGTCAGCATATTACGAAGTGAATGGAAAGCCATGAAATTGTTGTTTGGCTCTGAAATAGATGCAAAGTCCTGTCGTTTATCATAGGAAGGTTATTATTATTATTATTTTTTAGAGCAAGCCCCTCATGGTGCTGCCATAGTCCCAATGAATATTACAGCAGTTTGCTTGGCCAGTCAGTTAGGTAATACAGTCATATCCACACACATTATGTCTGGAGTCTTTTTTTTAAAGTGTGCATCTAAGGATGGATAACTTCAGTCAGCTGTCACAGGCCGCGTGGAGCTCGCCCGGCTGCAGAGAGGCTGGTATGCAGAGTCACAGTTGCTGGGTCACGTGTGCGCAGCTGCGGGCCGGTGAGATGTGGGGCCGGCAAATGGACTGGAAGAGTAGCCCCATTAGACTCTCCTCTGAGATACCGGCTAACGGCTCTGAATGCCGGCCTCTCACTGCCTGGAAGAAAGTGCTGACACCGTTTTTTTTTCTCCTTTTTTTTTCTTGTCCGACCGAAATGCCTCCTGACCGCATGACACTGGCTCTTTTCTTCCCCCTGAGATTCCGCGGCCGTAAAAAAAAGCTTCGGGGGCTTCACAAAAGAGACACAGTCCCGCGAGCGCTGCTCAGTAGGAGATGGCATAAATCATAAGCACACCATAAACAGGCAAAGGTCGGCAATTACTCACATCTTTAGAGAGGTCAGGGAGGAATTTACTTGTTTGAGCGGTTCATTTGTTTTTTCTTTTTCATGTGTTGAACCTTTTCATTTTTCTGCACGTTGCATATCCTGGGAAACGAATGGGTTTTGCTCTCAAGGCTTTTTCTCCTGTGTAACGACCTCACATAGAAGTCACTCCGACATCTGTTCAAAGTCCTGTAATTTGTGCAATGTGTCCTGGACCAGGACAAGGCGACCTCTTGACCCTTCTGGCCCTGCAGTTTTGACGTGGCATGGTTGGTCGCTGGTGTGGAGACGCAGGAACATGTCCGTGTCTCTGGGCACATGCAGTAAAGCACTGGTTTTGAGTAACTTTTGGTGGCTGTTGGCTTGCAGTGTACGTTCCAACACGGAGAAGCTGTGTAGTCCCCGATTTCTACACGCTTCAAGGTTCCCGTTACGGTAAAGCAAGGTTTTTCCTCCGATTGATGATGCGTTGACCAGTCGGCTGCTTCAGGCAGTAAATCTCTGATAAGTGCTGGAGGGGGAACCACGACGAGAGCGATCAGTGTTGTCAAGTTGGAGAACGGGATCTGAAGAAGTGTCAAATCTGACACGCCGAAACCCACAAACGCCAGCACTGACAGCCAGTTGTGAGGAGAAACTCATTTACAGGCAAAATAAATTAGTGTTGGAGTTGTGGGGGAGCTGTTGTACCAAGCTTGATCTTTTTTTAGTTATCCTTGATATAGTGATCGTAGGCTAGTTTCTGTTATGGGCTCCGTTAGGACTTGTCATCACAAATCCACCAAAGATTCAGAGCGGCTCAGGCAGGAGTTTATTTTCCCAAGCAGCCCCGGAATGTTCGAGGGACACGATGCAGGTAGCATCACATTGTCTCTGACAAAACATAACACAGACGCCGCAGACTTGGATGACTAAAGATGGAGGGATAAGGACTGAGGTATGTTCAGGCCTGATTGTGCAGATTAAGCCTCTGCACAGAATGCACCAGAACTCTTCCTGCCCGCCCCCGGGTAGAACCTGGCCTGTTGATGACTCTTCATGAAATCATCGCTGCGTCCCGGCCCCCTGCACGATCTACCCAGGCGCCACAGAACGTCCCGGAGACCTTCCTGTTGGCGCCAACGCCGTCGGACCGAATCTCCCGCCGCGCTCTTCATATGTGAACGGCAAACCCGTCGTTTTTTTTGAAAACACCTCATAGACAGATCTTTGACCTGATTGGTGGGGGACACGAGGGCAAAACTCTCACCCACAGAAACTTGGGCTCAATCTCTGGATTAGTCATTCATTCCGGTTAACACTGGTGTCAGTGTGACGGGAAGCCAGCGAGGGATTGTTTTCTTGTCACCGAGCTCATGACTCCCTCTGAGTCGGGGGCATCAGTGGTGAATAGCGTGAGACTTCCAGGAGATGAAGGCTGTTGACAGCATCCTGCTTCTCTCTGGGACAAGCGACCAACCAACAGACCAGCGTCTTATAATTCACTATGTCGTCTGTCATATCTCAAACACGCTGCGGCGCACGTATGGCCCACGGCGTCTGCTCGGCTTGCGCGCTTATAGCTGCACGTCATACGGCCTAATTGCCGGGCGGCTCATTAAAACCTTTCACGCTGGTGGCGTCTTTGAAGCTGGACACACTGGTTATCCCTGGACCCGGGGGCCGGAGAGAGGGGGGAGGCAGCCGCACCGGCTCTGAGCCGTGAGATTCGCTCAATATTTCAGGGGGCAAATATTGAAATATTGTCGTACATGAAAGACATTCAAATTCGAGAAATTCAGTCGGAGCGCAAAAAAAGACAGAAGCTGCGAACAGTTGGCGTTGATGATAACTGCTGTTCGTTGCCTCAGTCATGTATAGGTAAAAGCGTTCAGTTTAATAACAGACATGAATTGTCCATTTCAAATCCACGCCATTAAAGCATAATGGTTCCCGGCTGCCAGTCCACCACAGTGAGCAGCAGCCGCATGAAAAGTGGAAATCTGCGTCGTAGTCTAGACTGAGCTGGAGCACAATTCCCTTCACATTATTTCCCCGTTTCACTTCATGCATAATAATTGCGGGGGGTAGAACACACGCGCCCGGCAAAACTGTTCATTTTCATTCTGTCAGAATTGAGGCTTCTCCTTCCCACCGCTCCTCTCAGAAGCCCCGGCCTAACCCCTCCCCGGAATGTCCCCTGCAATGTGTTGGGGCATAATGCAGCATCCTGTGTGTATACCTCCTCCGAGTCAAGTCACGTTTGTCTGCATCTCCATCGCAGCATTTCGGCATTGATAATTCAACGCGAGGATTTTAAAACAACGCCACAGACTCGGACGAAACCAGAGACGTCCCGTCGTCATCTGGGCTTTTTGAGGGGGGCGCTCTTTAAAGCGGCGTTCCTCTGGGACCGTGTAGGGCGCAGGTTTGTTCAACAGCAGCTCCTCCCCTCTCGTCTCCGCCAGCCCCCCGTCGACAGCTGGGCCCAGCTAGCAGCTGCCTCCCCCCCCCCCCCCCCCCCCCAGAACCTAATACATTAAAAAACAAAAAGAGCTGACTGGAAGTGTGCTTTGTAGGAGAGTAAATTGTTTTTGTGAAGCCACCCTGGGGTTTGTGGGTGGTCCCTCCGGAACAGGACCACAAGGTGCAACCTGGCCTGGCAGTTCAATTTATTTGAAGTCCTTATTGGGGGGAAAAGAGACATTTCGGTGGGATTTGTAACTACTGACTATTTTTTTAATATGATAACGTTGATGATGGCGATTTTAATTTGATTTAGAGGAGTCCAAATAACTGGAACCACCCACATCCACAGCACACATACAGGTGGTGGCCACTGCCAACTCCTCTGTGGACGAAGTGCCGGGCAGGGCTCCCATCACGAGGGCGTTCTCTGCCGGGCAGCCTGCCGCTATAAGGTTCAGTGACGGACACCGAACCCTGAGCCTTACAACACAACCATTCCCACGTTTGAGAGGTTGTTTTTGTAAGACGATATAAGAAGTCCAAATATCTTGGATGGATGTGAGAATGCAAATGTCCCCAAATGTTGCACCGGTCGTTTTTTCCGGAACTTTTTCCTGCAAAACTCCCAAGTAAAATTTCCAGATAAAGCCCGAGTGAGCCCATGGGAGAATACAGCAGGTAAATCTCTTTTGTCTTCTGCAGCAGAATTATTGTTCATGTCCTGCCTCCTTCTTCTCCACCCAGACGCCAAAAATGTTTGGGAAGTGTTCTGTGTTGTCTTCTGACTTGGACAATCTCTCGCTGCGTTCGTCATATGTGAAAGGAAAAACTCCCTACGACCTTTCAAACCTTTTATTCTATTCTTCTTTTAATCGTCGGAGGGAACGTTAAAAGGCACTACAGTATATAAAGCCAAGTTTTTATTGTTGGCATTATCTTCCAAGACAGTTTCCAAGACATGATTGGTAGGTTTTGTGTACCGGTATTCATGACTGGGGGTTTAGACACCTGCCGGCGAGTGTCCCCCCCAAAATAGACACGGCATGAATAACCAAAAAGATTTTTTTCTTGCGTTTATATTTCACCTGCAATTGACCAACAGTGTAAACTCCACCGACTGCGGCTCGGTGCTCAAGTGCTCTTGGCGGTAATTAATTAAATATGCATGCCCGTGTACCTGTAGTTCGATCCAACACGGCCATCGATGGACTCGGAAAGGTTATTTATCTTCACTTATTCAACCTCCACAATCCATCCCCATGGTCACTCTGTACGTCGACACTTTCCATCTCCAGAGGGTAATAGAAGCTGGTTTCTTTTCTTTTCTGCTGACGTCGCCTGGGCCTGGCTCAGCCTGATAATGTGGATGGCAGAAGGCCTGATGAAAAGGCTTGCTCATCCGTCGGCCTGTGACCTTCAGCAAATGGGGGAAATACTTGGGGGTGACCCTGCATGTTTCCACCTACGGAATATCGCTGCACCCTCACCCGATTAGTTCGCTTTAAAGGAGACATATTGGGCTTTTCAGTTTTTCCTCCAGTGTGTTGTATAGTTTTTTCCGTATGTAAAAGGTCTGCAAGGTCAAAGGGAGCTCCTCTCCCCGACAGAAAACACTGCTCTTGAAGCGCCTGCTCTGTAGTCCGGCCGATTCTTCCGTAAGACGGTGACATCACCATGTTACAGATGTGCATAAGGCACGTCTGGCGTCTGGTCTGTCACGCCCCCAAACAAAGCCGGGTAAAGCGAGAACTGGAGAACTACCTACATGTGGCCTGAAGCTGTGGACCAGTCACAACAGAGTGGAGCCAGCTGACCAATCAGGGCAGACTGAGGGATGGGCCTTAAAGAGACAGGAAGTAAAGCCAAGTGTTTCAGACAGAGGCTGGAAAGTGGAATGGACAGTCTGAGGAAACTGAAGTGTTCACTGAACATTGGGGCATGTAAACCTTTTCAAGTAATAACCCAAATTAAAATGATGAACCTAAATATGGGCGTACAATGTCTCCTTTAAAAAAGGGGCGACCTCTGCCACCTAAATCCTCTTCTGTCTGACGTGTCTTCATCTTGTGCATGAGGACAAAATGTACAGTTACTGTACGTGCTGACAGTGACCGGTGTTGTGCCGACATTATCCCCCAGACGACGACGCTGTGCTCCAGTCGAGTAGGCGCCGCCTCGTCTCGGTGAAATTAATAAGGAGCAGACAGAACGAAGACGCCCCTTCTCGTATGTACAGCTCATTAATTTTCACAACAGAGCCTCGTCAACCCGACGCTCTCCGGATTACTCACACCAGCACAAAACAAGTAATTGAAAAAATTTGACGTGAAAAAAACAATCAAAGTCGCTTAATGAAAATGAGTTATGATAAGTATCTTTCAATTAAAAGCCAATAAAACGCATTACGCATTACCGCTGAAGGGGAAACAGCGTGGATGATTGCCAAACGTCTCTACCAGAGACTTAATAGCATCTTCACACTGTCGCCACACTTTCTTTCTTTTCTTCTCACCAAGCTCGTGGAGCCTTCGTATGCGAGTGCAGGAGCAAACTGCAGCTCGGTGCCACTTGATTGACACGCGGTGCGATAGTGCCTGGGGTCTAACGGACGTTTATTGGTGGTCATCAAATTGCCATCAGAGGTCAGCGGCCGACTTGCGCGCTAATTGGGTCTCGGTGTCCCGCGGTCCCCCCCCCCCCCCCGTGCTTTAAATCAAACGTCGTTCCATCAAGCCCGACGGTAATCTGGGCCCGAACTGGAAGAGCAAGTCATTTAAACTGTTTTTCTCTCCCGCTCACACTCCCTCTTCTCCTTTTGTACCGTCTCCTCCGATGCACATTCATACAGTCACAAATGGCAACCCTGAAGGTGTCGCTGAGACCCGGTCGAGCCACACAAACGTGTCTCTTCCTTTGTGGCATTGTGTTGCCAGCTCCGGAACAAGTGGTGAGTCTGGATGACAAGAAGGAACATTTGCATATTCTAAATCTAAAGACCCATTAGAGAGGAGCACATTTGAAGGCACACATGCCAAAGGGCTGTAGACCTAAATCCTTTCTTTCTCTCCGCAGACAGTGATTACATTCAAAAACAACAACAACTGTAGTGCGGTTCATCCCTGGAACCTGTCGACGCCTCTTTTTCCAGAGTCATTTGCATGCTAAAGGCATGCGCACATCTCCCGCGGAGACAGTGTGTGCACGAGATGGCAGGAGATTAGAGAGGTGCTGCTAATTCACAGTGCACAGGGAAGAAGTTCTTCTGCGAGTGAACGTGAACATGGTAATACAACGACTGGAACGATGCATAATTCATCGAGGAAACGGGATTCATCTCCTACCTCAGTCAGTGTGCCTCGGCTTCAGTGGAACCTCGCTCGTATCCTCGCCGGCGTAGCTCTGAGACTTTATAAAAAAACAGAGGCAGACGTCAGCAATCGCCTTTAACGATTGGACCGGCTGCGCAGAGAGACTCAACCTCTTCATATACCCAAGTTTCTTTCTCTCTCCCTGTTTGGTTGAAACCTTATCGATCTGTTCTGTTCTTGTCTTGTGGTTTTTGAAACCCCCCCCCCCCCCCCCCCCAAGGGCCATACCTTTGGGGATCATTTGCCGGCCGCACGGACTCGCTGGGGGTGGATGTCATGAATAGAAATCATCAACACGGAACCTCTGTGAGACTCATCGTCGTGTTTCTTTCACCGTCACCCGACGCTCAGTCGGAGACGACCACGTCGAGACGGACAAGATGGGAACGCGTCACGACCCCTGAGAGGTTCCAACCACGTTGGACGATATGTGCACCTCGCCACTCACGCCCCGTCTTGGGCGCGTGGCGCTTATGTGACGAGGCAAAACATCGATTTTTTTGGGTGAATTCTGTGGTCTGGCATTTCTATGCAAACAGCAGCTGTGATTGACTGGATGCATTGCTGCAGTGCAACGTGAGAAAATATACGACCCTGTTTTATTTCGTAGCTGCCAGCAGCAGCAGTGCAGCGTGAAGCAGCTGAGCTTTGCAGGGGAAAGTTGTGTGCTAAGCATTTTTTTTCTTCTTCTTCTAAATGACGGTTGCTGCTTGAAATTTGTGGTTGGTGTGATGAATGTCAGCTGCTCGTGTCGGTCCAGTACGAAGGGTGAGACGTCGGTTCCGAACGGCCGCATAGTCCGTTCTCTGCTCCTGCTCATTTTGAGATGAAGACTTTTTTTGTAACGGCGACGATTCACAATGGAAATCAACCCAAGGAGTCCCCCCCCCCCCCCCTTGGCGTCCCTTCACTTACAAGGCCGTGCCAAGCCTGTCAACCACGCAGATGCACTCGATGGCACAACAGCCCCCGGGCAAGCGAGTGCGAAACTCTGTATCTCTGAGCAGCCGAGCCAGATGAAGTGACGGCGAGGCCCCTCAGTGGGCCGCGGGCAGAGTAAACACGTGGTCGAGCATTTGAAGGAAATGGGTTTAACTGGGATGCACACACATCGATTTGAATAAGAGCCGGCGGGAGCTTGTGCTAGTTGGTTGTCTAGTTATTCCCTCGCAGTGGCCAAATCGGCCCGTTTGTGCATCATCTGAGGGCTCGTTACGTCGGGCAGGGAAGGAGCGGCAGGCACCACCAGCATTTCATTTCATCGCCTGCGCAGATGTGAGACAACCGACGGATCTTTGAACGCCGCCATCTCAGTGCAAACGTGCTCTCCGTGCCCGTGTTGACTGCCTGCCGTCGGCGGCGGCGTCCTGCGGAATGACCTTCCCTCCGCGCGTCATGACTGTATTTGCCCCTCTAAGCTGCCTGTCAAACACCCAACCAATTCTCCTCCCCTGCAGCTCTGCTCTACTTGTTTGAACAGGTTCGGGGCGCCCGGAGGCATACAAATGGGAGCCTCCGAGAGGATTTATGCAAAAGAAAATTTTCCGAGCGCGCGCGTGTGCACGGCGGGGACGAGATGATGATGGACGTCTCGGTGTCACGTGTCAGGCAGCTAAAGATGAAAAGGCTATGATTCTAGATTAGGTGCAGGTCCATCGCTTCATCGGTGCGACTCACCGGCTCCTCTGTGTCCGTGCAGACGGTGCGGCAGCGCTTCCAAACGGCCAGCAGGTGTAAGCAGCGAGGTCTGTGAGCGAGCAAGGGGAGTGGAGGAGGGAGGCAGGGCTGGAGGCAGCCGTCGGTGGGATTAATCAAACCGTCTCCTCTCCCGGTGGATCCGACATTTAACTCAGTCTTTGACCTTTAAGCGTCTTCATCTTGACTTTGTTTGTCGGTGAATGGTGAAACACTTTCAAGCATCCTCCGACATGTCGTAGTATAAACAGTCCCAGTGCTTCGTCGTCACAATTAGGAGGCTGCTGATCAGCTCGTTTGTCCTCCACTGTGCGTGTTCCTCTTTCTTCTTACGTTTTTCTTTTTTTCCGCTTCACGTTCGCCGCCGCCGCCCCTCATCACACACTTTGTCTTTATGCGATACTGTTCACGGCAACGACCCCACAAAGAGGGGAGCGAGCAGCAATTCACGACATATTAAAGAATCTGCTCTCTGCTGCTGCTGCTGCTGCTGCTGCTGTGTTGTCTTTTCTTTTTTTCGGCGTCTGCAGTGAAAAAGGCTTTTTCATTATCAATCGCTGGGAAAAGGGCCAACTTCCGTCCGCACAGTCGGCCGTCGCACCGATGACGTCAACGGCACGCAGCTTAACCTTTGGAAAGAAGAAAAAAAAAAAGTGGTTGTGCAGCGTTGAGAGAATAGATACGATTCATGCATGCTCTCCTCCTCTGTGTATGTAGGGGGATTTCATACATCTGTCGTCATTGCTCACAGTATTTCATCCCATTATTTGCTCTTGCCAAGACATCCGCTAAAAAACAAACAGGGGGAAAATGAAGACAATAAAAGATGTCCCCCTTCATCTGGCTCCGTGGGACTCTGATGGAGGTTGACGGGCGTATTTCAGTCGCCCCCTTCGCGTGGATGTGACGGCGGGTGAGCGAAGTCTGAGCTGGTTTAAACTGGGCAGCGATGTGGTAATGGAGCCGCGTGCCAGTTGGCCTGTGTAGGAGGACTTCTGTTCCCCCCACAGGGAGATGACACAACCCGGAGCACACAATAATTCACTCGACCGTATATGTGGGCCTGTGTCGTGTGTGTGTCTTGGAGAAGAAATGCATGGACCCTTCGTAAAAAGGAAAACGAGGAGAGCACACGTCTGTCGTGACGCCCCGAGTTCTCAGACGAAAGGCAAAGAGATGGATGTGTGAGCGCGTCGCCTTCAGGGCCGCTCGGGAAACCAGAGACTTGTACCAAATGTTGTCTTTGCTCTTTAGCTTTGACCTCTTAGGGGTCACAGGTCACAGAGGGCGTCGTGTGTCAACCGGAGAGCAGATCGGCGAACTAGTTCACACCTGCCGGTGGAATCTGTCTCACGTCTCGAGTGACCACTTGTGATATCGGATCTCAACTTCCTCCCGATGTGCTGATGTACACGCTTGCGAACAAATGTGTTGTTGTTGTTGTTGTCGTCGAGAGAGAGAGAGCAAATCAATGTGCACGCAGCTAGACAATGACGTAAGATGTTACCCATTGGAAAAGTAAAAAGAAAGAAGAAAATTAAAATCAAATGTGTGGTGGCCAGTGTTGATACTGTGGCAGCAAAGCAAATTAATTTAAAATTAAAATATTGTCGGTCCATGATGAGACTTTAGCGAGCCACAGTCATGCACACACTGCTGAAAGAAATGTCTCAATTAGGGCTGCAACTGACGATTATTTTCATTATCGATTAATCTGTTGATTATTTTCCATAAAATGGTGAAAAATAAAATGGTGAAAAATGTTCCCAAACTCCAAAATGCTGTCCACAAAGTTGACTGTAGAAACCAGAACATATTCACATTGGAGAAGCTGAAATCATAGAATTTTTACTTTTCTTTCAGGGCGGGAGAAAAACATTTGTTACCGGCGCGGCCCAAGTGGTTTCTGCATCGCCCCTGCGCAACTCTCACCTTGTGAGTCGAGCGCTGACACTTCCCCTTATTGATATCAGTGTGATTAATGGAACGCCGCTCACCTGAACCATCGTCAAACTGGAGATGGGAGCGTGATTCATCCCCGTCTGATGCCGCTGGGCGAGACGAGGGGACGGGGGCTCTGACTGAACGAGCATCCCTCGGCGCCGCTTTTTCAATGGTGAATCTTCTTCCTCTGCTGTGTTCAGAGATGCTCTTCTGCAGCAAGGATTTGTTTGTCTGTTTTAATGAACATGTCCATCTGCCCCCCCCCCCCCCCTCTCCTCCTCCCGGTGCCCTGACAGCGAGGATGTGTGCAGAAACAAATGAAGGGAATCAGAGGAGTTGCCGATGACTTATACTGCAGTGCTTCCTCTGCCTCTGCTCTTATTTGATTAAGGTCCGACGTTCATGTTTCCCGCGTCAGACGACTGGATTCTACAATAATTGCTCCAAGGAAACGTGCGTTCCCCCGGGACAAAGTCCATTTGTCATTCTCCGACTGTCGATGCTTCACCGTGCTCCGGCTGCGGTGGGATTTTTTTCTCTTTTCTTTGGTAACTTGAGCTAAATTGAGCCGCATTCCATCCATGGGTGACTCCTGATTACCCGTTTTGAGGCGGCGTCTTGTGACGGCTTTTAGCAGAAATTAGATTTTGCCCTGAAATTTCCCGGAGCGCTCGCCTCTCTGGAAACTTCCGTGTCATATGGTAATCACGCTAAGAGCTCTCCCATGGGGGAGAGTGTGTCCCCTCTAATTTCTGTGTGGTTTCCCCTCAGATGGGTTTTAATTTGGATCCCAGCGGTAACATGAGATAAATCCTATCGCGTGGCCCTGCAACACTGGCCTCTGCCATCGCTGGCCCCATTAGAGGATACATTATTGATTGGATATGAGATATAATTAATGGAGCATTATGGTGGTTACCACTGCAGGCTTAGACTCGACGGGGGGGCGTCTGCACCTGCTACCAGCTGGAGTTGTTTTATGTTTAAAAATTTAGACGAAGCTTTGCTGATTAAACATTTATTGGGTTCTACGCAGGAGGTTTCGGAGAGAAGTGGGGCGTCATCCTCCGATAATCACGCCTCTGGTTTCTCAACGCGCTGTGACGAAGAAACATTTTTCGAGCGAATCTTACAGAGGAAAAAGCCGAAGCAACCAAATCAAAATAACGTCCCTCGGGTGTCTGTTGAGCCCAAGAGGCCGAATTGGAGACCTGTTAAATTCAGCCTCCGTGAGCCGAGATGTACTTCTCGCATAACTTTCAATGTGCTTCCAGGGCCAATTCAACCCATTGACGGAATCTGGAAACGGACCAAACAATAAATGTGGAGCGCACACAAACCAGAGGAGAGTTTTGTTTGAGATTGGCCTCAAACGTAAAGACATTAAATCAGTGCTTGGCAGCACACGTGGTTTTAACGTACTGTAAGTGAGAAACCTCAGAAGAGACTACTTTGCGCAAAGGGGCGCTTTCGTCGCAATACTCTGACCTACCGGTCCGAGTTGAGTTCCCTAGCAACCGACTGCGTTAGTTACGTGAAAGCTTTTGCAAGATCTCGCAAAAGTACATCTTTTTCTTACGTGACAGCTTTTGTGAGATCTCTAGAGCCGCAACAGTTAATGGATTAATCGCTTAGTAGTCGATTACTAAATCAATCGCCAACTATTTTGATAATCGATTAATTGGTTCCAAATTCTCTGATTCCAGCTCCTTAAATGTGAATATTTTCTGGTTTCTTTGCTCCTCTGTGTCAGTAAACTGAATATCTTCGGTGTGTGGACAAAACAAAACATCATCTTGAGTTTTGGGAAACACAAATGACATTTTTCACCATTTTATGGACCAAACAACTAATCGATCAATCGACAAAATAATCAACAGATTAGTCAATTATGAAAATAATCGTTACTTGCAGCCCCCCCCCCCCCCCTCCATGTCCCTTCCGAGACTCCGTACTAACCAAACCAAACCAAGCTGCGTCTTGTGTGTGTTTCATATGCCTCATCAGAAGAACCCAGTGTGCCACTTCAGAGGTGACCAGAGCAGATGAGCGGTGCCTCGTCATGCAGGCTGCTGCAGCATGCGCCTTTAAGTGCTTCCCAACACACCGGAGAGGATCTTTATGGCCGAGCTGTGGAAGCGCCTGAGATATGGGCTGCATCCGCTCACGCACATTATCTGCGAGAGCACGCTGCTTCTTGGCTTCCGTTCTCAAAGGCCGGTACACAGGGTCAGAGAGAGTGGGAATGAGAGGTGTGTGTGTGTGTGTGTGTGTGTGTGTGTGTGTGTGTGTGTGTGTGTGTGTGTGTGTGTGTGTGTGTGCGCGCGTATGCGTGCGTGTGTGTGTGCTTGCCTACTCGGTATCCTGTCCTCTAAGATTTCAAACATTGATTACCTCCTCTAGAAGCCGACAGCAGCATCTCTCCCTGTCTTCTGCTCTGGTAAACAGCTTCAGCCTCGCCTGGTTAACTCTCTGTTGTACACATGGCCACAGATTTATGAAGTCCTTTGTGTTCTCCACCCCCCTCCAGTCCGTCTCAGCTGCACTATGGAGAGCTGACCTGATACGTACTCACCGACACGTGGCTTACTAAGATCTCCATGTAGTGTTCAAATCACAGCATGTGTGCGTCAACCCGACCTACACATAATTAGCGTCTCCCTCGCTCATATTCTATGCTGAGGTGACGTGGCTGTACCATCGGATAGGACGCGTGCATGCCGATGGATCTGACCCGCTGCCACCGCTCACACACTCTCCGACCGCTGTCTACATCTCGTCAAGGTAGACGACACATGACTCGTACCGATCGACTGATTTTCAGACGGAGGGACAGAGGAAGCTTTTTGTGGCTGAAGAACGTTGTCTTGCCAATGACGTTTGTTAGAAAATGTGTGGGGATGCAGGGAAATATACCGTACTGATTTTTTGTGCGAAGTAGCTCTTGATTAATAAGCTTGGATTAAAAGGAAATCAGCCCATACCACGCCGTGGCCGCGTCCTGAGTCACCGCTCGGCCACCTTGAACCTTTCGGTGTGACTAATGCTTTTTCATCTCTCTTGCTCTAATGATCGCCGTGATGAAGCCGCCCTTAGTTCTGTTCCCACAGCTCAGTCGAGCCCATTTGCGTGGCCGAGGTCGACCGTGGAACTGAGACCTTTTCGTCGCACGTCACACGGACGCACTCGCGGTCTTTTAAACCGCTGAGGTGGCAGAGGAGGAGGGGCCAAGAGGGTGATGTGCGACATTTCTTTGCAGGTTTGCATCGGCCATGGGGACATGTAGTGATCAGTAGGTCGGTCCGTCCGTCCATAATCATGTTGTTTTAAGGAAAACCATGTTGACTTTTTTTTCCTGAAATTATTATTTTTTTTATTTTGTAAAGATTTTTTATTCAGTAACGTTTTTTGAAATTTTGACATTCATACAAATACATTTTCATTTTAACCCTTTAGAGTTTTCCAAAGTAAAAAATAAAAATCCTGGATCAGCTCCAAAATCTTTCATGGAAAACGTTTCTGTAGTTTTTGAGTAATCCCGCAGATAAGACAGATAAATAAAAACATAACCTTTAGTAAACTGGTGAGCAGTTATGTAAAGAGAGACATATATAAATGTATACAGTTTAATATAGTAAATCATTCAAAATCATGAATGCATTAGATTTGGTTGTGGTTGAGATTTGACCTCCTGATAATGGCCCACAGATGTGAGGCGTGATGAATGAAGAAGTGTGGAATGCAGTTGTGCGTCACAGCCGACGGCAATCGACGCACTATCTGTCAACATCCCGGCAACAAGAGCGGCGCGTCGGGTTTATCTTTCTTCCCCCTTGTTTACAACTTCTCCGATTGTTTTCACCTGATCTCAGTCGGAGCCCAACGCGTGCGGCCGGCGGGGAGCTAATCGAACACAATCTAATCTAACAGAGAGCAAATACCAATTCTCTACCACTGCTTGAATCATCTGGATGTTCATCGATGGAGAAAAGTTCCGCTCAGAGTTCCACCACTCTCACGTTCATTGAATCAAACAACAGGCGCAGCAGGAGCCATGTGAAGTGATGGGAGGCCGGGTCGCCTCTTATTTTGGCAGCTGCAGTAGCTCCCCCTCAATTTTCCAATGGTATAGTTGTTGTTGTTGTTGTGGTTGTTGTTGTTGTTGTCGTCCAAATTGATTTCTGTTTCAGTTCTTTCTCTGCCCGTAAGCTCAACTCAAAACGAGTGACTCCTCAGTTTCCAATCTTTGTGAGACTAACTGGAGACAACTTCATTTTTTTTACAAAAAAACAACATCGAAAAGCAAAAGCAAAAGCCAGACGCAAACCAGAAATGAAAAAAAAAAAGAATTGTTCAGGGCCGCAGAAGATTCAACTTCTTCTAAATTCAAGATAATCGCCCTGCCCCGACTAATCCTCACACTCCGTCGGTTCACATGGGCTTCAATCGATAAGTGTGACGCGAGAAGGAGCGTCTCCTTCTAAACGATTCTCAAAAGATGCGAACGAGGGAGAAGAAAGGCTCTAAACACAAACAGATGCTGTCTGGCTCAGTTTCATCCCACCTGAACACAGCGTCTCATTGTCCTTCAGCCGCTTCGATCCTTGAGGCCGTGCTTTTTCTTCTTTTTCCACCTCGTCCTCTGTGAGCTTATTCATTTATTCGTTGTTGGGTGGTTTTTTTTTTATATCGTCCTTATTGTCGTTTTGGGTCCAAGCGCCGCTCCCTCCAGCTGGAGCTCGTCTGCGCGTGGGGCTTTGCTGAGTCACTCCCACCTAATGAAGAAAGCCCGCTGCCAGGACTCGCAGCAGAGGAGGACTCTGCACCGGGGCTTCGTGCCGCGGCCCGCGGGGGGGGGGGCTGCAGTGGAGAAGTGAAGATAATCTCATGGTTCGAGTTGTTGTCTGTCAGCTGAGTGGCTCCTGTTTTGTACTGAAACCCCCAGACTCCGCCAGTACTCTGCAGTGCACGATGCTTTTGTGTCATCCGCTCATTTATGAAATATGTCAGAGGCTCCCAGTGCGACGCACACATTCCCACAGACGACTAATGTCATGTGGCCGACGTCGCAGACGAGTGTCTTGGCTCTTATGGCACTGGGAATGATATAATGGGAGGTCTGGCATGATATACAAATAAAACACAAATGAACATAATACATGGCTTTATATCCGTGCGTATAAAGACGGCATGGAGTTGGTTCAGGTGAACTCATAAACAACGCACCATGACGGCGATACAATAACGATGAGAGGGTGCGCTGTGGCTCGGCAGGTACAGTAGAGTGGGTGGACCATCAGTGGCCGGGTCGGTGGTTTGATCCTTGACCACTTCCTGTCAACATCCCTTGAAAGGGACCCCCGATGGCCCTGCACGGTAGCTCACGTCGATCGGCGTGCGAGTGCTTGTGAGGATTTTGTGCTACATTTTCCAAAGTGTGATAAAAAAAAATGTGTTAGGGAATAATAATAAAAAAAAGCTCAGTGCCTTAATTATGGGGAAACCTTTGATCTTGTACTTTGGTGACCTCCATAAGATTATGTTACTTTCCATTAGTGGGAATTCACCCATTTCTGACACATTAAATTCCCACGTTTCTTTCTTCCCTGTTGATCTAGGTTTTGCTCTGACGATGCTTTTAACTACAGAACCTAGGCCGCACCTGCCTGCGCTCCCAGAAACGTTCATGCATATATCGTCTTTTTCCCCCCCCTCCCCGACAGATTTTCCTGTAGTCTGGTCCGCGGGCATCTGCTGCAGTGATGTTCAGGAACAGCTTGAAGATGCTGCTGACGGGCGGCAAGGCCAACCGCAAGAGTCGCAGCAGCGGTGAGTCTCGTCTCCTCGCGCCGCAAACAATGACGCATACGCCCGTCAGCACACACACACACACACACACACACACACACACACACACAAGGTTTTCTTAAAGGAAGTTATCTACGACCCCTTCACACCAAACGTTCTCACCAGCAATTCGATTCAGCAGTTTTGTATCCACGTCAGGTTTTCCTTAGCGAACTGTCACTGGAGGTTTGTTTCACTTCCTGTTCCCGTTCCTTTCCGACGGATAAGAAACTCTTAAATCATCGCTCGTCCTGTGCCGTGTCATCAGAGCTGCGATAACAACACGTTGATACTCTACTGGCAAAGCAAACTCAACACTTCCTGCAGATGCTTCACTTTCTTCGCAGTCTGCGTGAACTTCAAACCGCTCAACCAGGTCCAAGCTGTCGAGGTCGAGCTGTACACGTTTGTTCTCATTTTATTTGAACATGATTTCATCATGCATGTTGCAGTATACAGAGTATACAGTGTAGTTTAAAGTCTTAAAAGGCCTGGGAAGGTATAAAAAAGTATTACATTTAATTTACACAGAATTGAATGTAACTGAGCTTCATTCACCACCATCAGACGTGTAGCAAAGTCACGTTGAATGATAAATCATGTCCATATGTATTATGATTTTTGACTGATATCATGAAACCCCTTACCCCTTAAATCAAAAGCATTTTCTCTGCGTGCTACACAAACCAACCCTGCGCCTCCTCCCCATTTTTCCCACAGTCAGGTGAAATCACTATTCAGTTACTCTACTCCAAGGTTATGGGAAAAACCACATCAAAAACTTTTGTTTCTTCGAATGCATTACTGTAACTCAAGCGTATGAAGCATTATAGAGGAACGGGCCCTTTGATGTGGTTTAATCCCAACTGAAAGCAACGCGCTCGGGAGAGATTCCACTGCCGGAGCAGCACAGTTGTTCTTGCAAGTTTTGTGTTTTTATCGCCAGTATAATGAAACTACTCCACCTGCAGTCTTGTAACTGTCTCCCCACGATCACGTCTTTATATATTACGGTGTGAAAATATGCCCCGCTAAGGGCTTTTGTCCATCCGCCCACTCCATTTGCACAGATGAATTAATTTTGTCGAGCCTGAAATATCCCACAGTATATTATGTCACTGCCGCTTCCCTCAAATGAACCACTTCAGTGGAGGTTTATGAAGAGAGAGAGGAGAGAAAAAAATCAGTGTTTGAAACTTTTATCAGACCTAGACAGTCTTGTGCAGGACTGATCGTCCTTGGCGGAGGTACGTGCTTCGACTGAGTGTCATTCTACTTTTTTAAAAAAAGCGTTTAAGCTCCATGACAACATTGATATGTTGAGTTCAAGAAGTAGTTCCCTCTGTCGGGACTTCAACAGGCCGTTTGATTCAATCGTTTGGTCTTTGACTTCCTGGCTCGTTAGTCTTCTTGCTTGATTTAAGCACAGGTCGTCATTTTTTACTGTTAGTAACTGTAACTGCATATTTTTCTATTCTCAGTGAAGGCCCCTTTTTTTTGTCACAGCTGACCTGCATTCATATGACCATTACCTCATCGGGAAAGTACCCACTGCCACTTTGTTCGGCTCGACCGAAAATGTAACGGCGTACTAAAGTTTTTCGCGGGTTTCCGACCCATCCCGACCCGAGAAGACGACGGCTGGTACAGCACACGCCGGGATCATTTCTCCGTCGCCTCTCGCACAAAGGTCTGCAGCCGACACTTCGTGGCCGATCAGCCAACGGAACGGCGCCATTGTTGAACCGGAACCCGGGAACAGTCGAGCAGCACTAAGTAGAACCCGGACATGGTTGTGCAGGTAGCCCGTTTACACTTTTCTCAAGCCCCAGAAATAAACACACACGGACATTTTTCCCCCTAGCTGCTCCATCCCTTCCAAGGACGGGTTCTAGCGGCGCCGACTCCTCAGCTCACGGCAGACAGGGAGCGCCAGAGAGCCACATCCCTCTGCTGCCACTATGGGAGGGGGGGGGGGCTTGTCTCTCTAAAAACGGCCCCCTTTATCTGGATGCACTGGCTGCTGGAAGTGGTCTTTGGTTCAGATGGTGAGATAAGATGATCGTCCTCTTGTGCTTGATGCCGCTACACTACAAGGAAGCGTCTGGCTGCAGGAACAAGCGGCGCTCCAAAGGGGGAAACGGCGCCGCTAATCTGAAGAGCACAGACGAGCCAACTGTCCCTTGATCTGGAGTGGAGACATTGTTTTAGCCCCCAAGTTACTAAGCTGTTGAATGGCGCTTTTTAAAAATTGAATGACACAGAAAAGCCGCTCTTACGTGGCTCTATCTCACTGCGACCACGATGCAGACATGTACAAATCTCTTATCGCGGCACGCTCGGGGGAATGCGGCGTTCTCTCTAGGGGTGAATGCGTCGTGCGCCGTGTTATCCTCAGACACTTGTCATTAATAGTTGAGTCCGTCTGTAACTCGCTGCCGTTCTCTCCAGTCGATCAGACGCCATTCAAGAAACTGAAGTGAGTGCGTGTGATTATCTCACATCCGGAGATTCAGTGTGTTTCAACAAAGAGCCCGGATCAGATACGCTCCCAGTCCTTCTTTTTTTTTGTCAAGACACAGATCAGACCTGAGCTGTTACGTGTGTAACTGTCGCCCTCGGCGGTTTCATGTTGACGTTCAGCCGTCTGGAAAACCCAAATGTGCACGAGAAGCCGAAATGTCCCCGCGTGGTCTCGGCTCTGACATTGTGACTGTGGAGCTCGTGAGTCAGTGGGAGTTCGTAGGCATTCGCTTCATTCTCCCCTCTTGTTCCCACCAGGCGGCGGGGTGGAGATGAGTGGGGGGGTCCCGGCTTGAAAAAAAGTCGTCAGCGTGACACCGCAATTCGGGTTTCTGACATTGGCTGATTGGGTGACGAGGAACGGGGTTGAAAGGTCGTGGTGTCGTCTGGACGGGGGGCTGTTGCGTGACTAACGCGCCCCGACACGAGCTCGAGTGTGTGACAGTTGACCAGACGAGATGTGGTTAACACACACGTGTGCACAAGCTCAACAGGAGCCCAAAGGAATTCGGATTAACAACGTTTAGTTTAGTTTTTTTCTGGAAAACCAATCTAACATCCCCCGTTGGTCGTTAGCCACCATTTTGAAGCCTTGAGTTAAAAATGTATCTTGGTCATCGCCATCTTGGTTTTTGGAACCAGAAGTAACCATATTTGGAGGAGCGGGGGGAGGAGCCTGACTCGTCCACTGCACGTTCACAAGCACCAATTGGACAGAACCAGCTGTCAATCACACTGTATCCACGCCCTAATACTCACCGTGTCTATTTGATTCTAAATAAGAAACAAAATGAACATCATGTTGTGTTGAAGAAGACTTGAAACTAGAGAGTGAACCATAAACTCCTCAGGAAAACATTTACTGTCGTTATAAATAATGTTATTTTCTCATCGACTTCTATAGAAACAACAAGTGGAGTCGCCCTCTTCTGGTGACTCCAGAGAATACAGGTTTTAGTCCCTTCAGTATTGGCTTCACCTTCCAGACTACGTGCAGTCTATAGTGCAGTCTATAGTTATGGTGTGTTACTTATATTTACTAAAATATAGTATTTACCATTTTGTCCTATGAGACACATTTTCCTCACAGTCAACTGTCACCTCGATCATCGGCGCTGCAAGGACCCATGTGCTGAAAGTGAAATAGAAATGCAAGTCATGTTCCGCTTCACTGCACCTTATGCTTTATTCATCTCTGAACGCTGCTGTTCACTGGAAGAGGAAAAAAAACAAAACCAAAACAGATTCCGGGCATTAATAGTCCACACAGTACCTGGACCCGGTTATGTCATAAATACAGACGTGAACAGACAGAAACAGGACAAAGAGAATCATCTTGTCCAGTAATAATAATAATAATACTCATACCCCTGTGGTGACCCGTTACTTTCCACAATCGTCTCAGCTCAGGAAGTCACACATTCAACAGTAGTTCAGTTTTTTGAATTCATGAATTCATTTAAATACGTACTCTCAGTCCTGCGATCAGTCTGCTTCGCGGTCACGCCCTCACTACAGACTCACAGCTGCCGCCGTGCCGTCTGTCTGCGTTGTGCCATCGCCGCTCGGAGATGTTTGCGAGATGAATGCTCCTCCACTGATCTAAATTGGCCCTCGGCGGATTAGAGGAGACGCTCCTGCCAACCTGCTCTCGCTCCGTTATCCTTCTTCTGTGAGGGAACAAGCTTTTAGTTAAGATAATGACTGGACTCTCACGCCGACTAATTTACACACCCAGTTAAATGTCAAATAAAGGCTGAGACGTCTTGGTGTTGAGAATGTCGGCGTTCAGGCGCGACGTTCCGGTAAGTCCACGAGTCTGGAGGCAGCAGGTGCTTGACAGGAATCAGATCGCCCCCTCCCCCTAATCACAGCGCTCTCTAATTGATGGCTCATTTTCCACAGTGGTGGAGAAATCTAATAAGAGATCATCAGATCAGCAAACATGCTCCGAGCTCCAAGGCACGAGGAGTGACACGACCGCCGGGCGGGCGTAGTGCAGTGTAGAGGCAATTATTGTCAATCTTGAACTGCGGATATTCAAACGTGCAGTTCTCGTAAAGTCCAACACAAAGTGATGCTCGGAACCGCGACTTCTTAGAAAGACGTCATGCGGCCGGATTTAAAATGCAATTTGATGAGCAACAGTTGGCATCAGTGAAAGGCTGCGACTAACAATTATTTTCATAATCGATTAATCTGACGATCATTTTTTCGCGATTGGTTGTTTGGTCCATAAAATGTCATAAAATTTCCCCAAAACCCAGAGATGATGTTTTGTTTTGTCCACACACCAAAAATATTCAGTTTACTGTCACAGAGAAGCAAAGAAACCAGGAAAAAAAAAATCACATTTAAGAAATATGAAATCAGAAAATTTTGATTTTTTTTTTCCATTAAAAACTACTTGAACCGATTAATCGATTATCAAAATAGTCGGTGATTAATTTTCTCATTGATTAGTTATCGATTAACTGTTGCAGCTCAAGTATTCTGTTGATCTTCTGGTAAACATGTTGCTTTACTACTTATACTCTTTCACAGATATTTTGAAAACAAACTGGAAGGAGTGGACCATGAAAACATGTAGATGTGCTGCATTTAAATTCATTTCTAAGTCACATATACAATGGTCATGTTTCTGAAGAAGAGACATGAAGGCCGGAGGATAAAGGAACATTTAGTTTGCGAATGTCAATGAGAAATCCAATACTGAGGATGAGGATTTTATTAAAGGACTAATGTAAAAAAAAAATCAGCGCATAGTTAGTGAAACGTTTGCGTTTCATCCTTGCACCTGTTATTTGGTTCGTTATAGTGTTTGCATAAGTATTTATGATTGATTTGATCTGTTGCGTCGGCGTGTGTACTTCAAATAATGAAAAGGGTGAAGAAGAGGAAAAAAATGTGTATGCAGATGTTGCAAATTTACATATATATTGCTACTTACATGCAAAGAAGGGCTGCGGAATATCTGGGGAACATTAGTGACTCGCATAGAAACGAAATCATTCCTCCCGGTAGAATATTATCAGATGGATGCAAGAGGCTCCAGGAGGAGCGGCGGCGGCGGTGGCGGCGGCAGCTGAACATGTGCTGATTCTGGCGGATCTCCACCGTGCGACAGATTGGCACCTGCTGCTCCACAGAACGTCCCCTTCCTGTTGTATTAATGAACCCAGGAGAGAGAGAGAGAGGGAGAAATATGAATGGATGGATTTCAGAGGAGCAGATTCCTGTTTGCAAACCACGCTGTGCTCCTGCTCAGGGATATCGTATTTAAAAAATAAATATAAAATAATCCTAAAATAAAAAGAGTATGTATTAGTCCCAATATTGGGAAATTATTAGAGCACAACGAATATGGATTTTTGGGGGCAGATATCGATATCAGGGAGTACAAGATTTACCATACATATGGCTGATACATCGGACTATATTAATCTGTCAATGATCCCTAAGATGTCATTATCAAACCTTTTTGACAAAGAAATTTAATTGATGCTTGATATTTTATTTTTCACCATAAACTTAAATAAAAAGAAAACACAAATACAACCAAATATGTAGAACTTCAATTAAGAAAATAAACATAATTAATTTAATGTAAAATGCGATTTATTTTCTGCATTGTTTATTCTGTATAATAAAAGATTTCATATCGGAAAACAAAACAGCTGATACCGATATATGTCTGTGAAAAGCTCATATCGATCGATATTATTGATATATATCGGGCCCTAGATAACTTTGGCCTTGAGTCTTTATTTTTAATGCCATTGTCAGAAATTATCGACGCTGTCTGTATTTTAAGGCTGCACTCAATGATTTTTTTTTTGCAATCCATTAATCTCCTGATTATATTCTGAATTAACTGATTCTTTATATAGTTAGAAAAAAGCCAGGATGAGACTGTAGACGTCTTTTGTTTTGCACGACCAACAAATTTACAAAATCAAAGTTCAATTAACAGCCACAAATTTTAACATTAGAAAAAGACTTTAACAAGAGAATTTAATATGAGTTTTTGTTTAAAAAGGACAATGAATCGAAATAGCTGCAGTTGGATTTGTCATTTCAGCTCCAGTATTGCGTTTGTATTCAGCTGAGGTTTGTGTGTTTCTGTTGTGTTATTCTTCTGCTCTTTGGCTATTGTGTACATTCATCTGTTTTCTTAATCACAGTAACATCTCTACGTCTTAATTTACCTTTTAATCTGAACATTAAGATGCCGCGTAAACACGGAATGCAGCCGGCGAAAGCAGACAGCGATTCTGTGAATCAATGCGCTGCACGGCTGCCGAGAGGAGCTTTGACCTTTGGTTACTAAGGACAACAGTCTGATGTCTGATGTGACCTCCTTGAGCTTCACGGCAACGCGCCGCTTAGCTTTCTTCCTTCAGCTTTTGACATTTATATCCGAGGTGTCTTCCTGCGGAGCTGACGGAGCGTCTGAGCACGTTCTGTCTGCCAGAGCACGGTTGCTGAATCAAGTCCAGCCGTGAGATTGCTTGCGATGGAGATATATGGATGGAGTGTAAGAGACGTTTATCTGTTGGTCTTTTCTTCCCCTGAAGGATTTTTCCAGTGTAATTTCCTTACTTAAAAAGTTCATTACCAAGTCGGTAAAAAAAACAACCTTGGAGTGGAGTTGGTCTGTAGAGGTTTCACGAGGGGCCGTCAGCAGGAAGACACCTCATCGCTTCCTCGCCCGTGGCCACATCACCCCTCTTCGCCCGGGTCGGAGACGGCGTAGCCCGTGTCGACGGTATGACCCCGGAGCCGCCAAACTCATCATCGGCAGACACCCGTGGCACCCCCATCACCGCGTAGCCATAGCAACAAACGCAAAGTACGCTGAAGGTCAAAGACGATTCAGACGAGCCTCGGAGAGAGGGCTCGGGGGCTGAGAGGCGACGGGGCCCAAAGTGGCGGCGGCGGCGGCGGCGGCGGCGTCCTCCTATCTCGTGGGGTGTGGGAGGCACTCATGGCGCCCGTCATTACAGCTCAGTGGCGCCTCTTGACGTCACGGTCGACCTCCTTCAAGTCCTCGGGCTCAAAGAGACGGTGCCAAACATTTTTCTGAGAGTCGTAGTTAAAGGGAGGATTGTACGGTTTTAGATATCACCGTGTCAAAGAGTAACTTGAGTCTAAATGAACTTTTTCGAGGTGGTAAATTACACAATTAATTTGTGTTCCGGGTCCAAAAGCGTTCACTGCAACAGCAGAAAGTCAAGCAATTCTGTGTCACGCATAGAAAACTGCAGTGTAGCATGTTCCCTCTGGATTTGGCCAAGTGGCGTCTGGCCTGAGACCAGTCTCCTCTGGTCAGGGTTGCTCTCTGCGATGACATCACAGACGTTGATTGGCTGAGGAAGTTGTTGGTCTTAGGACAACAGCCACTTCAGGCAAAACCAGGACGGGGATCAAGACACGCGACAATAGCAATCAACTCTTGCTGAGTCATTTTGAATAAATACATAACCCATAATCTAGTAATGTTACTGAAATCAAGATTAGCTTTATGAGAATCTTAAACCAGATGATTCTTCCTAAAAGTCATCGCTCCAAAAGATGATTCTATTCCCCCACCACCATTTGAGGTCTGACTCATCCTGATCATGTCATCTTCTTGCAAACCTCTCCCTCTGCAGTAGTTTAATAAATGGTCTTTCTCAACGAGTTTGGTGATTATATTTTGTCTGTTCCAGTTCTCTGGAAATCCTGGACGTTTGTCAAGTGACATGGTTGACATTGATAGCAACCGCTGTGCTCTTCTTACTACGACGAATCAAAATGTCTGCAGGGGAAACCGCGGTGACTTTCTTTAGCTTCATCGTTCTATTTATTACCTGTCCTTGTGCAAGTACGCTCGCTACTTTCAAGAGAAGGCGTCAAGACCGTGTACAGTCATCGCCAACTGCTGGATATGAAAAAAAGAACACACACAATACAGTCAAGTGCATTCCTTGCTGGTAATAGCTGGTGCTCACTGCTGCCAATGGCCCTCAGCTGCACATTGTTTGTATCCCCCATTGTCGCTATAAGCAGAGTGAAGCACATCCTCTTATGGATTTTTTTGCTACGGCGCACTCTGATGTGTGGAAGATGGCATTAATCATGCCTCACTTTTGTCCACCCACCAGTCAGGTTGCACCCCCTTTTTTTTTTTTCTTCTTCTTCTTCTATTTCTGCAGTTCTGGATTTATTTGCCGTCATCAATGTGGATTTATGGCCCCGATGCATGTCTGCAATCAGCACAGTGCACGTCAGACCATCAGACCACCGCGGGGGGGGGGGGGGGTCCTGGACATCCCGCTGACGCCGACATGGCGGTGGATTTGAATGCTGTTCTCAAAAGTGATTGCACTTTCTCGAGTAGAAATTCCGGTGAATTTTAAGCGGAGACTGGTCCATGAGTCTCTCTCTCTCTCTCTCTCTCTCTCTCTCTCTCTCTCTCTCTCTCTCTCTCTCTCATGCAGCTCTTTTGTACAGGGAGCCGTGCTCCACAGTTCTGTCAGTAGGGAGTGGGCAGCGCGATGCGTGGGTCTGACCCGTCCTCCGCTCTCTGATCACAACGTCAATAGTGGGAACTCTCACTCCTCCTCCACTTCCTCCTTTCCTCACGTCCCTTCCTGCCGCCTCCCTCTTTGGCCTTTCCCTTTCTTGCCATCAGTAAGTTTCCCTATGGTCTTCCACCCTGTGGGCAAAAAGAGATTGCACAGGAAGTAGACGCTGAATGTACCTCTTTATATACGCTGGGTCCGTGTCAGGTCTCTCCACCGTCCCTGTGACAGTTTGATTAGAGGGACGTGGTCGCGACTGAAGTGTGACTGATGCTCGGCGCGTTACTGTGACCCGGGCGCCGCGTCCCTTCCTTCGGCGGTCACTGCGGAGGATAATGATGAACGAGTTTTGTGGTTCAAGGGGAAGCAATAGTCGTCGAACACGTGATCGCTGGCGAGACCGTTCACGGAGGAGTTTTCGGCGCCTTTTTAAGTCGTAGTTCATCTCGGTTCGTCTTCACTGGTTCGGGAAACACAACTTGTACGAATTGACTGCAAACAGTCAATTATCAAAAATGTCCCGCGTGAACTTTGTGTCGATTAACTAATGAATTCATTGACAAATTGCTTCAGTTTTGGATCAGTTAATAGGTGTTGTTTTTTTTCTTCAGATGATTAAAATGATTCGGGGAAATGAATAAAAGACTGAGAGCACATACAGTACTTTACATGGACCTGTGCCAATTCACTTAAAATGCGCCTAAAACTACTCACTTGTTCCTTTGGAGACACGATTTCATTCAGATCTTTTTGTGGCAACAGAAATAAAACCGCATCCATTGTTTTGCAAATTGGATCCTTGCGTCTACTGTAGCGTCATGTCGTGTTTTGCAGGACTCCCTCCAAGATTCCCGGGCATAATTTAACTTTTAGTTCTGAGTGAACAATGAAGGTTGACCAGTAATTGTAGATAGCGTGACGAAATGCGTCCAGGGCCCAATCTGAGACGTGGATCGAGCCGAGTGACACTCTGTCTTCTCTTTTCGTTGCCAAATCTTTTGGCGGTTCGTGTGCAAGCATCTCTGCAAACGTGAACACAAACTACTGCAGCACGCGGACAACTCGCAGACTGAGCTCCCAGGCCATTTATGTCTCTGCGATATCGGATCTTTGAAGATGTCACCTGTATCGATGTACAGTAGCCCCTCGTATCGAAGGGCAGGTGGAGTTGAAGCAGTCTCTTCTGAATGACTGAAATAGAATCAGCTGGCAATGTGAGATGTGGTGCATTTGAAAGAGAAAACGCACACGATACGCTGCACACACCGACCGGTGTTGTGGCGGATCTGTGTAACTATGGTGTGTTTTCATCCTCAACCATCAGTGATCAAACTCAAAAGCACCACATGAACACTCCGAACTCAGCTCGGGAATTGGGGCCGTTGGTCTGAAAGTTTACCGTTTGGCTTCCCTCTTCATCAGCGCCATCGCTGGTCGCAGCTCATCACCCACTGTACACGATCTGTCCAACACCGAGCGGCGGATAGACAAGTGAGGCGACTAGCGGGTGAACACGTCGGAGCACTCAGCAGCCGAAGAGACGTTTCATCCCTCAGACGCTGGCGGAGACCAAACGCGGAGATACAAATAGAACCATCGCTCTTATATTCTGCAGGTGCCCAGAGACACGAGCTGATTTGTGCTTGGTGCAGATAGAGGGAGCTGTTCACCACGCCGACTGCAGGAGGTTACAATGTCAATTTTTCTGCTCACACTTTGTCTCTGCTGCCCCCACGTGGCCAAAAACAGTCGGTGAACGCAGGTTTTTTCCCAATTTGTGCTTTTGTGATTTGGAATTTGAGGGTTTTGATGTATAAAAAAAAAGAGGAAATGAATTGATCCCTTTTTTGCCCCCGAAGCACACGTGGAAGTGGAAACAGGAAGTGCTCTTAGAGATCAGCCAGCTGACAAAGAGTTAAGGAATCCTACCCTAGCTGAAAGAAGAGAGAGAGAGAGACGGAGGATGAGGGAGAGTTACTGCTGGAGGAGGAGGAGGACGAAGAGGCAGAGGAGGGGGGGGGGGCGAGAAAGAGTTGCCTGTCTGCCTCAGTGTGTGTGTGTGTGAGTGTGTGTGCATGCGCGGCTCACTGAGTGTATGCGTACTGACACCTGGCGCTCGCCCCTTCCTCGCTGCTCACATTGTGGAGAGCTCTGTGCCGGTCTGCTCTTCTCTACCTCTCTCTTCCTCTTCCTCTTCTCCTCCTATCCTCTCCCTCTATCTTTTGTCCTCTTTTTGTCCCCCCCCCCACGTTTTTTTTCTTTCTTTTCCTCTCCGTGCCGCCGACAGTCTCCTCCTTTTGTTTAAGGATCTCCCTTTTACTATGCGGCAGGATTTTTATTGCCTGGGCTGACGCGGCGCTCAGCTGACAAAGGTGAGTCGGGGCGGGAGGGAGGATGGATGGGTGGGTTGCATGGCTGTATCTCTGGATTCATTTGTGAATATGGGGAGAAGATTCATCCGTCTGCCACGATTTTGTTCTTCTTCCCATGCAGCTCTCTGTCTGGGCAGCTCTCCATCCCGCAACGCGTCCGTGCGTGGGCGTCTCAGTTTGCACTTTGAGAGGTGAACGGTTCAAGGATGTGATTTCAAGAGCAGTGCTGTTGAGTGTCTGGCGCCAGCGGCACGCGTCAGGCCGACGTGTCTCTCTGACTGATTCGTTCGCTCCGTTGTGTGGCGGCTGCGCTCGGTGTCACCTTGACCCGGGGAGTGGGGGCGTCCTCGGCGTCCCGGCGTCGTGCCACACCTTGAGCACGGACACCGGCCCAGTGTGTGTGTGTGTGTGTGTGTGTGTGTGTGTGTGTTACTGTAGATAGACACTGCACATTGATCTAGAGGCCATTGTCTTGAAACGGAAAGATTCAAGTGTGTCTTGATGTTGAGTCACCGTCTGTCGCGCTTCAGTGAAGTCATGGGAGAAACAACAGGCTTCACCTGCATCAGGTCCTGATATGAGATCGTGGACTTGTGATTGCATCGCGGTTTCCGTCTCGGTTGCGTTACTGGCAACGTGGCGTTGCCTCCAAAAAAATAAGTCGTAAAGGGGCCAGAAACATGAGCAGTCAGATAATCTGACATTTTGTAAACAAGACAGATGTTTTTAAGGTGAAGCCGAGTGTTTGGTCATTTTTCATTGTGCAGGTAGACCGGTATGTTTGGTGAAAGTTGGAACTGGAACTATAGAGACAATTCAATAAAGTGCAAACTAAAAACTAAACTTTTTAAACTTTTTTTAAAAACTAACAATCTGTTTGCAAATTCTCACCATCCTTTTGTTGATTTTTTGCCTAAATTCTTTTTTAACCATTAATCGAACCTCAAAATAGATTATTTTAGCGTTTACTTCGTTTTTTTTATCTCCTAATATGTTTGTGTAACCTGGCAACTGCGCCTTCAAAAGCTAATGGTGTGTGAACCAATCGGCTCACTCAAGAAATACTTGGGCCTTTGCTGTGTGATTTTGGGCCACTGCCTTTTTACCCTGGAGCTTAATGAGCTTATGTTCAAATATGTAGTGATTTCTTCTGACGTGAGCGGAGGCCACTCTTCATCTTGAACGGGGAGCGAGAGTCAGTCCCTCCCGTTTCTATGGTTAGGATAACATCGTAAAAGTAACCATCAAACCATGATCGTTTCGGAGATGGGAAACAATCAGGAATCCTCTCGGCACCATCGCTGTTGCATCTGAAGATGTCTAAAGATATCGGGCCGCGGCTCCCTCGTCATCCACTTCCTCTGTCGCGCGTGTTCCTTTTCGCTCTCCCCCTCACTCTTGTCATCAATTCAGTTACTGTAAGTGTTCCTTCTCTCTCGCGCACATGCTGCTACTCGCTCCTCCGCCCACTCGGATATTTCTGGAGAACAAAAGGGGGTGAGAAGAGAGGGAGAAGGCTTAATGTACCAGCCCTGCGTAGGCTAATGAGTCTTCACCGCTCCATCCCGTCTCTTCCTCCCATCCTCCTCCTCCTCCTCCTTTCTCAAGTCCTCCCCTCTGCCTCCATTTATCATCTGATCACCAACGTTGCCCACCTGAAGGTAACACACCTCTCCATCTTCTTTTTTCATCTTTCCATCAATCAATCCAAAAACTCCCTTTAACATTTTCATCACAGCTTCTTTTTGTATCCATCCAACCCTTCCTCTTTTTTTTCCCCTCCATTCCTTATGGAGTGATTATTTTCTTCCTCCCCCTCATCGTCCCACTCATCCTACCTACTCATCATCCATTCATTTCTCATAATTACAGGTGCCAACCGTCCCGTGTCCTCCCTTTCTTTCTTCCTCGAACCTCAATCCACACCATCCTGTTTTATTCCATCACAATTTTTTCACACACTGACACACATTTATATATATATATATAAATATATATAGCTGAAATCCACCGTAAACAAAGCAGCCTGCCGGATTGTGCATGTGGCCGTGAAAAAGATGCAATAACATGGGGGTGGCCTATTTAAATTTTTTATGCCATTCCGGACCTATCAGCCCCCTCCCTCCCTCCCTTCCTCCCCTCGCTGCGGCTTCCTGGTGTTTTTGCCAGTCGTGAAACCGGCCTTTCATTTTTTCCTCTTGGACGTGGACGGGCTCATTATTGCCTCTCAATGCCGCGCGCGCCTTTGAATAGCAGGATGCTGCCCTCGCTGGCTGAGCATACCGAGGGATGTTGTTGTTGTTGTTGTTGTTGTTGTTGTTGTTTTCTCACCGCATGATCCTGGCAGCACAACACGGCGTCGCAGTCAGTGCATGACGGCGGCATTTGTTCGGGCGCACGAGAGACGATTGCGACTGCAGGGAACACAACTTCACCCGCGGCAGCTGCGTGTCCAAATGCCGACTGTCTGCGTCCGATGGCCGGTCGTCACGCCATCTGTGAATTCAAACCTACGGTCTGTCCGACTGTCTGCTGCCCCTCCTCGCCTCCTCTCCATATTTACTGTAGCTCCTGCTGACACTCGCTGGAAGGACGGGATTGTTTGACCCTCGGATACATTTTCCTGGTTTGATGAGGTGCACATCCCCATCTGCAATTAAATGAGTTTTCATTATTATTATTATTATTATTATTTTGAACAATTTAGTTAAATTAATTGCTTAAGTAATTCATTATTTGGAATCGTTTATTCAAATATTTACTGGTTTCGGACTCTCAAATGTCAACATTTGCTAAATCATTTCAAATTGAGTATCTTTAGGTTCTGGACAGTTGGTCTGACAAGATTAAATGATTAAATGATTATAAACCTACAGAGTCATCCATCTAAAACACAAGGGAATATTGTTGTTGACTACTATTTTACAGTGGGCTACGTGCAACAACAGATCATGCTCATTAATAGTTTGTATACAGCTTGTCATTCTCTAAACTAATTTTGATAATCCACTTCAGTCACTTTTCAAACCTTGTCCATGTTCCAGCTTCTAAAATATGAGGGATTTGATTGATAGAAAAAATTGCATATTAATCGGCAGCGTTAATAATCATTTCTTGCAGCCTATAACTTTCTATGAAAGCAATGAAATCAAACACAAACTCAAATCCTTCTCCCGGTATTGTGCCAGAAGTACATTAGTGCCAAACAATGAGACCTGCACCCAAACAGTGTTAAGTACTGTAGCTGAAAGCAACGCATGAAAAATTGATGTACGACCGGCATGCTGAATCTGCCAAAGATAATACTTGTCTATCCATCACACACATGTACACACACACACACACACACACACACGCACACACACACACACACAACCTCAACAGAACCTCAACAGAACCTCAAAAAACACAGTGTGGACCTGTGGGGACCCAAACTTTGGCCCCACAGGTGAGTCCCCATAGATGTGTGTACATTTTAACGTCCACCAGGCTATAAAAAACAAGTTCATGTGAGTGCATGCACACTGACACATATCCCAGAGTTTCCTTATCCGATCTGAGTTCTCTAAACTTGGTAAATACATAAATCTTGTAACTGTCCCACTGTTGATGATGATGATAAGATGCATCCAGTCACACACACACACACACACACACACACACACACACACACACACACACAGTAGCCCACTTTCTCCTCACCACGGGGCGAGTGTTGGTGTCTGCTGATTTAAATTTAATGTGTGTTTCATTATTCAGGCCTGCTTGTTTGCAATTGTACACCCGTCTCCGTTGCCGTTGAGATGCTCCGTGCGTACACCCTCGCGTGTGTGCGTGTGTGTGTCTGTAGTTCTTTTTCCCTCTCTGTTATCGTCACGCTGACACGGAGAGCGGAGTGAATTATCGCATCGCTGTGGGCAAGCAGAGGATAAGAATAACAGAGCGCTACGAGAGAGAGGGCGCAGTGGCAAGGACGGCCTCGGCCATCTCCCCGTTTCACCTCCCTCTGTCCTCCATGCTTCATCTGTTACCATGGCCACCTCTCCTCTTATTTCTCCCTCTCTCCTTCCCTCCCTAATTGTTTACCCCCCTCCAGGTTGAAAGCTTTGCTCTTTGAAAAACAGAATGACACTTCTCCCGTCTGCCACTGGCCTTTTTCTCTTTTTAACCCAGCGGTGCCGTCTTTACGGTCCCTTTTACTGGGCGTTTTTTTTCCTTCTTTTTCCTTTTAAATGTGTAATTTCCACGAGGAGAGGTGCACTCTGTGGCAGCGGCCCGTATAAAAATGGTACCAGGCCTAACATGAGTGTATAAATAGATCAAATATAAGCTTTTGTGGATTTTGTGTAGGCGTCTGTTGTTGTTCTTTGTGGGCTCTCTTGCGCTGGTGGTTTACAGAACCCCTAAATTAGATTGGAATCAGATCAAGACTCGAGAATCATGACTCACTATCGCAAGTATGTCTCCCTTCAAAATGAACGTGACCGCGCGGCCACTCAACGGGACGACGCACATTCGTCACACAGCTTTGCAGAAGGTACGCGGGGAGTTAAATTGACTTCTGTGTGGATCCAGACGTTTAAACGCAGCGTCACATGCTAATCCGCAGCCTGGAGCGGTGTCATTGACTCGGGGAGTACAGTGACGCCCTCGTGGTTTGTTTGTCTGGACTCCGTTACCCGAAGGAAAAGACACAAGTCACTTCGCCTTGGCATTTCTAACATTACATTTCGAGACACCCTATTTTTTTTCTATTGCAGATGTTGAAATCATTTTTCTCCGTGAAAAGGCAGAAGAGGAGAAATGATTGCGACGGCTGGCAGCAGTGGCAGTTTTCTCTTTGTTTGGAATTTGTTTTTTCGCAGGTTTCGGCGTTTGGTGCAGAGTCATTGATTTTCTTTCGGGCAAACGTGTCTGATTCCCCTCGATTACCAGTCGCGACGTTCTTCGTGGAGATGGCAGAAGGCGAGATTAGGGTGCGGTACGAACGTCTCCTTCCACACTTCTGTCCCTGTTTGCGACGCTTAAAAACCCTCACTGTGCACAGATGAATCCCTCTACGCAACAGGAATATGGAATATTAGCTAATTTATGTGTCTTTAAGCGGCTGTATTATGAATACCTGACTGTCATTCACTGAGGCAGTGAATATCTTCCACCGTACTGACGAAGCTCGTGACTGCAGCAGGGGGCTCTTCCCCCCTGCGCGAATCCATCTGGATTCCAACCTCTTGGTGCGACTGTGTTCATCAGATTATCCCAACACCGTCGCAGAAGTCAGGTGCTTCCTCCTCCTCACCGCCGGAGAGCACTCGAGGTTGATGCTGCGACTCTGCCGCAGACCGAGATGTGTAGACTTCCAGCAGACATACGACGCTTTTTCCAGTTTTTCCCCCCTTTCCTCTAGTGCGTTGCCCTGTCATTTTTCGCTCGTGTACGTAAAAGCGCCGCAAAGGTGAAATTCCGAAGGGAAATCTCTGCCCCTGGAGCTCCGGCGACGCCCCGTCAGTGGTCCGGCCGATGCTGCCGCGACATCGTGACCTCGCCGTGTTGCGGAAGAGCATAAACACACAAGGGTTCCCTTTCACAGATTTCCACCCTTCCCGGGGAGAGTTCCTGCGGCGGGAGCTGCAGCATCGGATGATGATAGACCTTTAAAGCTGGCGGGACGGCACAGTACAGTTGGGATGCGTGTCGTCGCTCTTCACTGGAACACCTTGCAGGAGGACCAGGAGCCGTTGCAGCTCGCGCTCTTACTCCCTCTCCCTCGGTCTCGAGGGCGGCGGGAGAACTTTAGAGCACTTCCATTTCCGTTTGGTTTTTTATTTTTTTCCGCCGGCTGCCTCTCGCGTCCCTCCGCTCTGTGATGTAACAACCCCGGCGGCGTGTCAGACTGAAGGTAGGAGATGCTCGATGCAGCTTCTCTTTGTAGTCCAGACTATTATTCACTTTTTTTTTTTTGTATATTCTTTCAAACCGAGACCACCCACTCAGTGCCACGACACGGCTTTTTCAGCATCGGATGGCCGTGTAGGAGTCGAGGCATATCAACCCCCCCCCCCCCCCCCCCCCCCCCCTGTCTCTCATCCACACGTACACACACACTTTCTATTTCTCCCCACTTCCTCCATCACAACACCTCCACGCAGCCAGGACACTGCTGAGTCGCGGTGCTGTCAGCCAGCGCCTGACGCACGCAGCCACTCACATATGCGTCATCTCTGTGGCCCGCCGCCGCCGCCGCCGTGCTGCTCACTGTCCTCCAGAATCACCTCGCTGGGCCGGGGTCACAGGCCCCCGGGCTTTTCTGGAGGGGGGGGAGTGTTATTCTGAGGCCAGGAAACACGTCTTTATGTTGTTGCTGTTGTTGGAGAGGACCACAGGTCATAACTAGCTTTTGCTCTGTAGTTTGACCAATACTGTTATTGGAAATGAGTACCAATATTGATATTTTTAATATGAGTTTAATTGACGAAACAGTATTTTTAAGCATTGGGATCCACATAGGATGATCACTTTCTCAGTCATATCTGTCGGCCTCTAGGGCAGAAACATAACACACAGCAACTTTGATCAAGTTATTTATCTCAAGCAAAACGTTTTCTGACGTTTGCTTCCATGTTTTTCTCTGTTTAATGTCGCTGTAAATTAAATATCTTTGGGTTTCAGGCTGTTGACCAAATAAAACGTGTGGTATAAAGGCTTCAACTTTTTGAAGTCAAGCATTTCCCACTATTTCCAGACATTTACAGAGCAAAGCGTTGATCATTCAGTGGGATAATCAAATGAATCATTTGTTTGGAGCCTTGATGCATTCAAGTCTGCAGCTTTGTTATTTTCTGGATAACCTTGACACTTTTGACCTCCTTCTCTAGAGACATCAGCAGTTGGAATTTCTTTCATAGCACAGCGCCGTGTTTCCCTCGTTGGCATTTACCTTTCCTCAGCTCTGAACCTTTTTTATTTTAAACGCTCTGTATATTGGTCAATTACCCACAGTGCATGTACTCACACAAGACCGCGTCCGTGCGATGTACGGTGTGCACATTCACCTTTTATTCATTCATGTTACCTGAATGAATGTCGGCACGTATTGTCTCCGCTTCGCGTCTGTTTCTAAATCAGATTTGAAAGGGATCGTTTAAGATTTAGCAAGTGTGGAACAGGATTCCGCGATCCCGCAGAGATTGTATTCCAAAACATTTTATCATTCCGTCTTCGTGCAGACGCCAATGCGTTTGAGGTATATGCAAAGTGCAATTTTATTACCAAGGAAACCGCGATAGAATAAATCTGCGCCTCCCAAACCTGGGATGTTCTTCTGATGAATGGTGAGAGAAATTTGCTGCGACTAACTGGTGTTTAATTAGACCACTGCTCCGCTTCCTGGGGGTTGACAACAAGTTGGCAACACAACAACATTAGGGCCCCGTGGAGGCAATAAGCAGAGGTTCAGAGAGGAGCTGAATCACTGTGCTGTCGCCGGGCCGAGGGATGCGATTCTCCGGCCTCCTGAAATACGGGATGTGCCATCCTTTTCCCGTTGTGTGTCATTTTTTTTGAGAGCATCCGTCGTATGAAAGACTGACTGCGACGCAGCACTTCCTACCGTCTTCTCCTCTCCACCACTCGTCGCCGACAGCGGTGCTCAGAGAATCCGGCGGATGTTGTCGACACGTGGTGAACCTGCAAATTTCTGAAGATGGACGACAAATGGCTCCATCAGCATGTTCCGGTGTTTTACCGCCGCGTGACATCAGATGTAAATTATTCATAATGTAACAGTAACTCACGTGATGACTTCTCTTCCGGGTCATGTTCATACTCTTCCTCTTCTTCTACTTTTACGTTCCTCCACGGCGCGTCACGTTAAATACCGCCGCCGCAACGAATGGTGGGCCGTCAATTTGTCCTTTCCTTCCGCATAGGAAGCTCCAGTGTACCCTAGGCTAAAGGAGATAGGAAAGAAAAAGCATTGATTCACCTCCCCCATGCATTCAGAGAATCCGAACGGCTCTCATCATGGCTGCCGATGAAATACTTCCGGGTCGCTGCAAGAAAATTAGCGATGATGTATCTGTGGGAAGAAGCGTCGAGTCGGAGCAGGGGTCACATTGAACAGTTTAAAAAGCAGGCAGGTTCATCAAAGTCTGCCTGGACCGATAATGACAGTTCACCGCCACGCTCCGTGGCATCGCCATCGGAAGTCACGCTGACTTCTCTCTACTGTAATGACTCTGTCCCGGTGCCAAATTGGCCCCTCGCTCCTTTTGACGTCCTCGCTGTCCGCCGTGGCATCGCGGCCGCACGGGGGAAAGAGCCGACAGGGTAAAGTGCACCGTCATTTCTTTCGGTTTAGGAGATGGCTCTACGTTCAGAGCTTTTCGGAGTGAAGCTTTTTGAATTTCCAACTGAATAGGATGTGGTCACAGCGAGGCCGCGCTCAGGTCGTGTGTTCCCCCTCGAGTGGTTGTGGACGGAAGCTCTGTAACGAAAAAGGAGAAAGAGAGAACCCGATTCATGTCCACTGTTGTGTCTCTCCAATAAAAGAGCCACAAAGATGTGTTTGTCGAGCCCGGACCGCCACAAAACGGAAGTGTTTCCAGAGGACACTCAAGCGTGATGCACACCCTACAGTTGGAAAACGCACTCAGACTCACATTCTTTCAATTTTTTCCAGCCAATCCTGCGTCTCGACTCTTCAGCTTCCAAATGAGGCAGAAGATCAGGCTCAAGAAACGTGTCGTCCCTTTGTATCTAATCCTTCAGCTTATTGCCTCGCGTTCATTTAGACGATTAAAGGCTCACGGATGACATTTCCAGCGCGCCCGACGACAGGCGAGTCGCTCACGACGTCACCCGAGGCGCTAATCAGATACGGAGCAGAGCAAAAAGCATGTAAAAAAAACACAAAACACCTCTGCTACTGTATGTCAACGGGCTCTCATCGCTCACAGCATCACACTCTTCATACGTGTGTGTGTGTGTGTGTGTGTGTGTGTGTGTGTGTGTGTGTGTGTGTGTGTGTGTGTGTGTGTGTGTGTGTGTGTGTGTGCGTGCGCGTGCGCGCCTTTTCACGGCTCACCGTACATCATCTTCAAAGCGCGTATTGATTTTCACGACATTGATTTCCCAGACGATGCGGCTCGTCAGGTGGACGAGGTGAGGAGCTATTTTTGGTCGGATGCGCGTCGCAATTGTGGAGGGAAACGGAGACGTCGGACGTGCCAGAAGCAGGAGCTGCGTTTTTGTCTGCCGGGAATAAACCAAAGGTTCAAATCTTTCCAAAAGTCACTCCCAAATTATACACGTTCAGGTCGCTCATCTTCAGATTTAGTTTGCCTAAACTTGACGCACATCTTGACAGGAAGACTCCCTCCCACGATCGGTGTCAGTCTCAGGCTTGGCCCAGTTCTCACACAGTCACGGCCCCCGCGGCTTATTCTATCTGTCCATCGACGAGCTTGATCTTTCCACCAGCGAGCCCATCGAGCCTGCTGTGTTGGCTTACATGGCACACACACACACTCACACACAGTGTGAGTGTGTGTGTGTGTGTGTGTGTGTGTGATGGCACCGAGATAACTCCGGCTTTCTGGGCCGGTGGGGTGCAGCATCTGTGAGTTTTCCAATGCGGAAACTTTCCCGGAACATTTCCAGTCCCTCTTGCTTCCCTCTGATCTTAACACACTCACAGAAAATCCATCGGCTAAGACCGTTTTTTACACAAGTGGCTTGGTTTGGATTTTTTCTTCTTTTTGTATTAATAGCTCGTCTAATTCCAGTGGGACGTGCAGTATTTATTCCCGAGTATAAATCGTCTCTAAAACCTCCTCTGCTTGGCCCGTCGTGCTTTACAGTAGATCCGTCCACACTTGAACAGGATTATGAAACAATCCCCCAGTGACACTGACTGTGCCCCCCCTCCCCCCCTCCCCCTCCAGCTCCATCCACTGTGGATAATTTCGCCTGCCTGCTCCCTTGGGCGTAATTGATCCTCGTATCATTAACGTATGTGGATCTATCGGGGGGGGGGGTTAACGCCCACTGTGTTACTGCAAGTCCCCTGCTCGTTGCACCGCAGCGCCCAGTGAGCCCTGCGATCCGCATGCGACGGCGGCCGTGATGTAAACTATACTGTTATCTGCACGGGCAGGCCCCTACGCCGACATACACGCTGACGCCTTTTCAGTCCGACCATGGGGGGCAGGAAGAAGTGGAGCCTGGTGCCGCGGTCCCCCTTTGCGACCGTGAGGGCCCGCCCGGGCCCCGCCAGGAAGGGCGTGGACGGGCTGTGCGTGAGCAGCCTGCTGGGAGTCCTCCGCTCGCACACCTGGCTGGTCGACGAGGAGGACGTGGCGCTGCTGCTGGCCGGCACCGCCGCGCGGCGCCACCGCCACCGCCACCGCCACGGCCACGTCCGAGCTCAATCCCTGTCTTTCTCTTTCTGCTCCTCGTCCGCAGATGGTGGGAGCGAGGACCTGGCAGACGCCCGCTCGCCCGGTCTAGACCCTCACCTGAGCCACGCCGGCCAAGGTAAGCGAAACGAGAAATTCGATCATGACAGAGCGTTGACCTCCCAGATTCATGAGCTACAGTGTTGCCCGTAAAGTCTTCGCCTTGTCTCCTGAGAGAGAGAACAAGGAGCCGAGTTTCTCTCCCGTCTTTTACCTTCTCGTTTCCTGTAATACGTCTCTCTCTCTCTTTCTCTCCGCCAGCTCTTCCCAGACGCCATTTCTTCTCCTTTAATGTTTTCTCAGTGGGAAACCCACGGAGGCCTTATTTTCCCCGCCTGTGTTTGACTCCACTTTATAGCCGGGGAAAAAGTTTACGACTACTGGAATTGAAGTCGTTATTTACTGGAAAATGAGAAGTGTATGAATTTTATGGTCGCGTAATTTTGCCTGTAAATCTGAGTGACTTCAGGGGCGGAGGGAGAACAGGCCGCGGTGGATGTTCATCAAAATCCGAAAAAATGTCAGCGGCGAGGAATGTTTCGGGGCAATTGCAATTTCATGTCGCCCCTTTTTTAGTGTCTCCTTCCTCGTGCACGTTTTGGGGCCGAGCACCTCGACGAGTCGGTGTTTTTTTTCCTCAAAAAACATCGTCTCTCACCATCACGGCCTCAAAATAAAAGACCATCACCGTCGTCGCCGTTAGAAATCGCACCTCTTGGTTCCCACTCCAGAGTATCACAGCTCTAGTGAGACTCTTTCCCCTCGACGTCGAAATTGTGTAACACACAAACTCGTCAAATGACACTAATTCTTCCATCGTATGGAGAATATTTGGTCAACAGCAAAGCAGAAGAATCCTGTATTGAAAAAATGCATTTAAATTGAGTCGGATCCTGACCACCGATAATTGCGACCAGAATACCAAGTCCACCGTTGGCATTCCCACCACGGCTCTGCATGCACCAGGAGAATGGAACCGCCGCTCTGGTCGGTGTTTTTCTTCTGCTTTTGCAGTGACACTCCCCAGAGAGAGAGACGGAGACGTGTGTGTTTGTTATCTCTGCTTAAACATTTGGATTACAGCACCCGCCCCGGTTTGCCCCCCCGTCGGCCCCAGCCGCCCGCCGCGCAGGCTTCCTGTGGGAGACTGGTGTGCGATTGCGGCTCCGTGTCACGCCGCCGGCGGCCGCTTGTCTGATGCGAGGCCGGTCGCTTGACCAGTTGCTCCTGCGGCTCCGTCTGCCGGGGTAGACGGGGCCAGGGCCCATTCGCAAAATGGATGATGTGTTTGTAGACAGCTGAAGCTCCCCCAGCCCAAAAATGAAAAAAAAAATATCATACAGATGTTATTATTCATGGCTTTTTGAAGCAAGAGAGATGAGTGAGTGATTGAGAGTGGCTGTGTGCGCTCTGGCTGTAATTACTCCTCATTGTTAGGAGCCTTTGTTTTGTTTTTTGGCAAATAAAATTCCCTCTCGCGGTCGTGACCGTGTGTTTAAACACAGTTCAGATGGTTGGAAGAATGAATCCTCCCTTTTATTATGTTGTATTGAAACGGTGGGGTGTTCACTGAGGTCGGGCAGTCTGTAGTTTATAACCATGACTGTAAACAGCACGTGTTGCCTGCAGGGCCGCCCGCTCTTCTGGGTCACGCCAATCTTGTTGCGCTCAATACTCGGTGCTGCTCTGGTATCAGAAACCAGGGGAGGACGTGATACTCTCTCTCAGAATACACTTATCTGTCTGTCACACAGCGAACAAACAGCAACACCGGCACGGTAGAGTACAATCCAACACAGCCGCCCTCAAATAAACACTGCAATGATGGATTATCTATAAATTGTTAGTTATGTATCAACCAGAATGACAAACATTTGCTGCTTCCAGCTTGTTTTTATCAGTTAATTGGAAAAAAAACAACAAAAACTTATCGGCAAATTAATTTACAATGGAAATAAGTGTTAGTCGAAGCCCAAAACACTCTGAACCTGAAGAGCGTTATGGACTAAACTAGAAGGGTGTTTGGGGGGAAAGAAATCCTATATTCTAACCCATTTATCCCATTGACTGTACGTAGAAATGGACAAATTCACCGGCTCCGGGAAAAGAAGCCAATGGGGAAGTGCCTGAAACCTGTGTTCTCTCGGATGACCAGCAGAGGGCTACTCCACTAGTATCAGAAGTCTATGAGAACATGACTCTGCTTCTCACTTTGATTTATAACGTCACTAAATCCTTTTCCTGAGGAGTTTATGGTTCGATCTCTAGTTTCGAGTCTTCTTCCATACAACATGTAGTAAATGATGGTCCCATTTAGGGGCAAATAGACGATGAAGATGCATTGGGGGATTGATACCTTGTGATTGACGGCTAGTATCGTGGGTGCAGGTCACGAGATGTAGGCTGGACGACCTCTCAGTCAGACCACGCCCACTGCTCCTCTACATATGGTTACTTCTGGTTTCAAAAAACCAAGATGGCGCTGGTCAAAGTGCTCAAGGCTTCAAACCAATGGGTGACGTCGCGGTGGGTTGCCACTTCCAGATCCGCTCCAAATATGACGGGTTTCTCAAAAAACAATTTATCCACAAATACAGACGGGGCGAGGCCATTTGAGAGGATGACGGCACATCAGTGAACTCAAATGCTATTTTTTCCCACAGTTTTCTTCACAGTGAAAGCACCGTGCCTTCGCCCACAACGTCCTTTTACTTTAAGTGTGGAAACAGTGTCAGAAGGTCATTCAATCTTAATGTGTAAGAGAGAGAGAGAGAGAGAGAGTGGGAGAGGAATCTCACACTTCCCTGTGTTCCCTCCCGTCCTGCAGGTGGCAGCATAGACAGCGACTGCGCCTTCGAGGGAGACTACGCCGTGCCCCCGCTCTCCATGACCGAGGGCATGCAGCACATTCGCATAATGGAGGGCGTGTCGCGCTCGCTGCCCTCCTCCCCGCTGCTCACCCACCAGACCATCAGTGTCCAGCTGCAGCCTGTGAAGAAGCTCACAGGTAAAAGACACTGCGCTGACGAAGGGATGCACTCAAACTGCATTATTGGAGTTATTGTTTTAAACAAGGCAGCGTTGTCATGTTTGTTTTTTTTTAAAGCCTGGGGTTTTTGGGGGGGGGGGGAAGAAACCCACTGCCAACAGAGACGTGGGCTAAATCTGGTTCAGATTTGTCTTGTTGCGTACATCCTCGCCTGTAGCTGTCCTCCCCCGTGGACTCATTGTACTAATGCAGCCTCCCTTAACCCTTCACTGTACCACCACCACCACCACCACAGGCAGTGTTTGTCATCACACACACACACACACACACACACACACACACACACACACACACACAGCGGATTAAAACAGATTTTAAGAGACAAAGTGAAGAGGAGTGAGTTGATTTCTCACCCTGACGCTTGCTCATATCCAGCAATCACTTACCGTAACTACTTGACCCCATAATTCGAAGGGGAGAAAGACCTGGCGTGGGGGGGGGGGCTGGGTCGAGCTCTGGCCTGTGGCAGCAATAATGTACACTGCAATTTCCAACTCTTGTAATTGCCAAAGTCCGACCTACAGAGTGCCAAGACACAGGTGATAGACCTGCGAGCCGTCGCTGGCTCCATCTCCCGCCACTGATCGCTTCCGTCCACACTCATCTCTGACATCCAGGGAACCGCTTCCCCTCTGTCTCCCCCATTAACTGGATTATGAGTCTGTGTGTGTGTGTGTGTGTGTGTGTGTGTGTGTGTGTGTGTGTGTGTGTGTGTGTGTGACTGTGTGTGTGTGTGTGTGTGTGTGTGTGTGTGTGTGTGTGTGTGTGTGTGTGTGTGTGTGTGTGTGTGTGTGTGTGTGTGTGTGTGTGTGTGTGTGTGTGTGTGTGTGTGTGTGTGTGTGTGTGTCATGTTCTGTTATCACAGTGGGGAGGAGGAGGGATGGAAGCTGCGGTTCGGTTAACGGAGCAGTCTGGTTATCCGAGGCTTTAAACCGCTGCACCGGATTTTTGAAAATGAAATATTGACACTGCAGCTTTGGCCGAATACGAGCACATGCGAGGCCCCAACGCGGAAGCGGAGAGAGACAGTGTGGGTGTAAAGGGACTTTTTAGAGCTCAGTCGCCACTAGGGCGCACCAGCCCCTCGTCTCCCTCTGATGTGCAAGAGGGGCCGTGATTTTTTATATCATACAATGATGATTTATGGTCTCTCCAAGCAGTTTTGGGGGGTTTTTAAAATAAGGAAACACGCCACAACACATTTTCTGTCACTGTACCTGGGTGTGCCGAGGCTTTATTTGAGGAACAGGAGCCGAAAATTAGATTTGAGACCAAAGTCACACTTTTTCTGCTCGAGGAGGCGTCTTCCTCTGCTCCAGTCGTATTTGTCTTTTATTCTTTTGACGTGATGTTTCGTAGCAGATTCAGCCTGATTCCACGACGGCACTTTCATCCGTGTGAATCAAAATGAATTCATTCTCATGTGAACCTGTAATTATATGCTGTACGTGTGTGTGTGTGTGTGTGTGTGTGTTTTGATCTCAAAGGCTGTCACACAAAGGAGGATGTTGTTGCCGTGAGAACAGTTTGATCAATCACATCTCTCATTTGTACTATTCTTGTTCCACGGTCGACGTACAGTAGAGGAGAGGAGGTCTCGCTCTCTGCAGTATTATGTGGAGTGATGTATTGTACCGGTCAGGTGATGCTGGTGGTGAGGGCTGCTTCTCGGTATTTTTAGATTCTTCTAACGTGGGAATTTGGATTTGTCTTCAGACGCAGCAGCTGTTCCTCCTGCCCGATTTGTTTTACCTTTCGCATAATTAGTCCACTTAAACTTCTCCTCCTTTAAGTGTGGGTGTGTGTGTGTGCGTGTGCGTGTGTGTGTGTGTGCAGGACAGTGAGGGGTATCATTTTGGCAGGATTAGCCGTTCAGTGTGTTAATCCTCTCCAGATTTACGTCTCTGTCGAACCACCTCTCGTGCGTTACATTGTAGTCTGCTGTAATGATGAGAGAGGATGAGATATTCCTTTATTCGTCCTACATCTGGGAAACTTGGGAGTTGACAGCAGCAATGTGGACTGCAGAAAAAAAATATTTGAGAAATGAATGGGGGGTATAAAGGTGCTGAAAACAACCAAACACTTAAAATGGATGATTTTTTCCGGCTAGTGTGACACATGCATGTCTGCACACGAGACTCTCTCTCCCGACGAGGCCTCTTTCTTTAGATCACGCGTCGACGCGACTTATGGCGGCCGATGCATCCGCACGACAACGCGCCCAAAAGCTCTTAAGCGCCTGGAGGTGCCTTCTGTCCTTCAAGTCCCTCAAAGACCCGCGTCGGCGCTCGAGAGGCAATCGAGCAGCAGATTGTCGGGGCCTCATCCACCCCGGCTTTCTCACCCTTTAATTAATTCAGCTCAGCGCCACTTCCTGCGCAGCGTGGCGGCACCATGCCTCTCTGCGTGTGTTGTTGGCGTCACAGGCCAGAGCTGCTCCCCATGCCAGAGATGGCAGGGGTGGGAGAAGGAGAGGTCGCATTAGGGCTCAAACCGCCGCGGCGCCTTGATCTCCCCCGGCGGCCTCGGCCGGCCACACCCTCCTCGTTTCCTTCCTGCACGGCCTCTGATCGGCCTTAGGGAGGCCGAGCGGTGTTATTCCGCCTCTTTGGCTCTGATGGAATGAACGCCCCATGAAAGCGCTGACCTTTTTCGAGAGAATCGTTGAGTTCCTGATTGAATCCCCTCTGCCTGTTGTGAAGTCTCTCGGGGGGGGGGGGCAGCCACGAGTCCCACAGAACTGCACTATACCATCGCGGTGCATCTCATTTCATTTCTTTTTGTTGACAGTCACAGCTGATTTTTTTATGGACATAAAATAATATAAAAGGAGTTGGACTCTTTCACCTCATTCATTGAAAGACTTAAAGCATGAGCGACACTGACAATAAGAGGAGACCTTGCACCAATGCTGTATATCTGCTGAATTTCTTTTTACAGAAACATATAAGATGAGCAAACATTTTGGGAGGAACCATTAACTTCTACAGCCAACTCTCTGTCCGTCACCCACACACACACACACACACACACACACACACACACACACACACACACGCTGCTCCACTCCCGACAGGAGATACGCCGCTCATGCAACACTTGTCTTAGCGCTGTAGCACGCGCGTACAGGTGTGACGCACTCTCTTTAACTTTCTTTGGGACGTTTTCCACGTATTTCCCCGAGAACAATAATAAAGTTTATTTCTGAGTATTTATTTCAGTCCTGTGTGAGACAATGAGTGGCAATTAGTCCTCCTGCTCGCTGCGATATTATTTTCCAGCAGCTGATTGTTATGAGCCGTAATCACTTGATTGCTTATTCGTTTTTTTTAATAAACACCTCCCTCAAGTGGCTCGGTCGAGCCGTCTCCGCCAACTTCGATTGATCCACTCTGAAACATTTAAAGTTATTTCAACGTCTCTCTCTCCAGATGATCACGCTTTTCCTCAATTAATGGCGGCAATCAATACAACTACCGCCTCCCCACGGATTTTGCGACGTGAAGATAGAAATTCGCATTTGGCCTTAAAAACTGAGAGAAACAGAAAAAAAAAACTGGCCTTGATTTAATTTAATAATGGCTCTCGTGTTTTATTCTTTTTTTTTTACACTCTTGCTGCAATTAAACCCATTGATATGAGTCTATCAGAAATCCATTGTCTCTCTGCTGCTTAATGTAATAGACTCATATGTGAATAAGTGGCCCTGTACTACAGTGAGCGAACTGCTAAAATCAACGTGATGAAGGTAAAAGAAGAGTGCTCGGTAGCAACGCGGTCGGGATTAACACAGAAGTGCTTAGTCAGGTTGTACCGCTCGTTGTGTGGGTGGTCTTACAGGACCCACACGGACAAAACAGCTGAGCTCAGCCACTGGTGATGGATGCTGCGTTTCTGCCATGTATTATTTCACTATTATTATTTTTGCAGGATAGGTGTCCAAAGGGAGATCACTTGTTGAGCTATGCATTGAACTATAATCAGATTATATTCCCACATCTGAAGTTCATGCCATGTGTCAAAAAGGTACATAATATGACAAATGTAGGACGTCGCACATTTTTAGTTTTTTGCAGTTTGACATTTTGTGGAAAGAACAAGCAGTCAAGAAAATAACAGTCAATAATCGACAGTGAGAATCATTTTGAAAACCCTGGAGCAGCTAAAGGTGTCAGGAAATATCCTGTTTGATTTCATCAATAAACATGCACACATGAACAAGCAAAACTTGTGTGTCATCATTCAGACTGTGAATGGTGTTGTTTTTTTCTTCATAAAGGATATCTTCTTTATTGATCCTGAGGGAAATTTTGAAATTAAAGAAATGCAGGTTCAAACGTACCTACGGCTCCTTTTGTTCAGAGTGCGAGTTCCCTTTCCAACGCAGTCGTGTCAATACAAAAGAGCCACATCCGTCCAGGACAGGACGAGAACCACCCCATGCATAAAGATATTCAAAAGTGACAACAAAGTTGAAATAAGTTACAAAAACACACTAGAGCTGCTGGAAAAAGCTGCCGCTCCCTTGATTCTTGATCCTTTTTGGATTAACGTCCTTTAAACGCTTTTAATATCAGTGGATCTCCTGGTTTCCGCGACGCCATTTCCTGGAGATATCACAAGCGCATTTCATGATATCGCGTCGCCCTCGGTGCATCTTGGAAAGGCAGGCTGACATTTGGGACGTCTCAATCTCGCCCCTCCCTCCACGCCTCCGTACCCAGCCTGGCGTCTGTGTGACATCTGGTTTCCCTCTGCGAGCGCTTGAGATGAACACTGACATTTGGGGACGTCTCAATCTCCACGCCTCCTTACCCCGACGCAGCACCTCAGAGAGAATTCCGCTCGTCAATTATTGTCATTATTTTTCTCCGCTTCAGCCGTTGTCCCCCCGGCCGCCGCCGCCGCCGCCGCCGTCCTCCAAATCATTTGTTCTGCCGAAAAGGGAATGTGACATTTTCAGCTCCGCTGTCACAGGTGAAATATAAAGAGTGACGGTTAAGTGCAGAGAGGAGTAATTGAACGGGAAAGCACGACGCCCTCGGGAGGAGCAGTAAAGAACCATTTTTTGGATTAAGTGCCCGGGACAGAAATTCTTGTCATAGTTAAGTCGTCAGGGTGATAGTCTGGAGGGGTTTCACTGATGACATCACAGATCCTCATTATTCCCCCGTATATGTAAACACCAGTTATTTTATTAGAGTTTGAGTTATTTCATAAAGTCCTGTCGCCATGACTGTTGAAATGCGGGTGCAGAAAAGTAAAAGAAGGAAGAGTTGGGGAGATCAAAGGCCTTGATGCAGCAAATGTTTTGAGGAAATATCATAAGAAAAAAGGAGAGAATGTCAGCCTGATGTAATCTTGTCAATGTGTGGACACCCAAGACACAAAAGCAAAGAAATATGCAGCGAGTTCGCCCCCAAAAGACAACAACGTTCAACTAGCAGGGTTTTTGGAATCAGAAGCCGTTTCTGTGTTTCCTGTGTTGATACAGGAAAGGACTCGGAGCGCAAGTTTGAGATATTCACATTTTTTATTATACATGTATATCGTGCATAAGCAAATGTTTTCACTGGAACAGACAATTTAATGTTAAAAAAATTCCCTGACTAAAATATCTCATTTCATGTTGAATATGTTAAAATATATATATGTTTTTCTCCACAACAGCCTGGCGACCTCAGGAGGTTCAGGAGAGAGGGGCCACACAGAAAATATTATGTTGAATATTATAAAAAATAGAATCAAATATTTTTTTTTAAATGCGTCTTTGCTGCCCTCAAAATGTTACTTCAAAAAAATTTAAGGAAATAAAACTTTCAAGGTAAAGTTTTTGTTTTTTTTGCCATGCAGTAACATCCCTTGCCAGTAGGGGGATTGCTGCAGCACCCTCAGCTCCCCTACTGTACATCAAAAATCCAGGGTATTTGAATTATGGTGCTTTCGCTCTTACATTGTTGTAAATATTGAACAATATATAATATATAACATGTGAATTCATTATTGAATCACGCTTTGTTTTTTTTCCCCCCTTTAAGCTCCCTAGTTAACCTGCTGCCGTCATAAAGATATGAAGCGTCATATCTAGATCCGATGTAAGACAGTGATGTGTTATTATTCTTCTCATCTCAAAATGACAGACTTTTTCTCTCGGTGGGTTTACCCTTGGAGTTTTATTTATTCGATAATGCCTTTCAGTGAAATGTTGCCATGTAACACACTTCAAGATGCTCCTCCGTTTGTTTATGCTGTAAATTCATAGTTCAGTTTACACATTAAAAAAAGAAGAACATTTTCACAATCCTATTGGAGACACAGACGGAAGAATGAAGGCCATCGATTATTCACTTGTGAAGAAAAACAGTTATTCAAAAAATAATAATCATGTGCATAGACAAGGAAATCAATGATCATTACTTTAAAATTCATCATGTTTTTTCAGGTACTCAGACTTTTCAAAAAGGTCTTTGAACACAATCGCACAGAAACATCAAAATGAAGTCATCAAAAGATTAATTTGAAAACAACTTCACAATTGCTCGCGTAAAAGTTGGCATTATAATACAGATCTGATGGAAACGATAACTAACTATCGATGTTTGTTGCATAAAGACACAAGTTACGAAGTTCAAGATTATATCTTATTCATTCAGTGTTACGCTGCGTCAAGATGACTTTATATCTGAAATGTAACTGCTGTCACTCCTCCAACTGATGACTGCTCTTTAATTACAGAAAAACCCACCAGTCAGCAACAAAGTCTTGGTTATGAATATTTCTTTATGCTCCTCTCTCTCTCTCACACACACACACACACACACACACACACACACACACACTTATGCAACCTCCCAGAGCAACTGTATCTGTGCTTATTTTAGTGATAATAGTGTTACAGCGAAGCGCCAAGCCATGTGATCCACCGCCCCCTCGCTTGTTGTTCCACTGGTTTCTGTTGCAGTTTGTTGACGACATGCGACTGGCCTACAACACACCACCCGCGTGTCTCCTGCCGCAGATGCAAATTTATACACGATAGAGAATAAATTGTCCGGAGGCGACGTTTTGCGCCGCGGCCGCAGGGACGGTTTGATTAGAGGACCCCGGATTTATGGGGCACGTAAACGTGATGGCACTTTCAAAAACTTTCCCCTGCCCATCTTCTGGGCTTGTTGGCAACATTTTGCAGCGGTGGCTGGAGACGTCACCCTGGGGAAATAAGTGTGACTGAAGGAGATTAATAAGAATAAGAGAAGAAGACAAAACGCCGCGTGCTTGTAACGGATATGAACCTGGACAAAAGCGAAGACGCTACACAATAAACCACCGAGCCCTCCGGGTCTGAACCCCTAAATAGCCGTGAAACATGGCTGCAGCTGTACAAATACAGTTTCAAGGGTAAAACAAGGACAGACAGGGATGCCTGAGCCTAAGAGGAAAATGGAGTAGGTCTTATTGAAACCCTTGTTCCTGTCAAATAATACCTCCGCTCTTTTTTTCTTTTTTTTTACCGTCCCCGAAGCGTCGTCCGCGAACGGCGAAAAACTCCATCCCTCCCTCCCCTCATTTTATTTCATGCCATTTTCTCCCCCACAACCACCCTCCTCCTCCCCCTCCTTTTGCTCTGCGGTTGCCATGACAACAGCAGCACTGCACCATTCATCTGTTGGAGACCTGGGCTCCTGTTCCTGTAAGCGAGCGTGCGCCTCTCACATCTATACATAACACGCCGGGCGCTAACGCAGTCACGCAGGCGATGCCGGCAGCCTCGCTCCACACAGGAGAAGCTGCGCCCTGATCTGCTCCGTTGTTTTTTTTCTCATATTGTTCATTTCATAGTGGCGACGGTTTCGGGTCGCCGGTCGGGCCCTCGCTGCGAGCTGCCATCGCGCCGTGTCACCTCCGTGTCCCCCACCTCGTTCCCCCAGTGACACAGTGACTGCTGCGTTCTTCCTTCCTCCTTCCCTTTCCCTCCCTCCCTCCCTCCCTCCCTCCCTCCTTCCCTATCCTCCTCCTCCTCCTCCTCCTCTCGCTCCTCCCGACACTGCCATATCTGCCCGGCTCTGTATCATTTACTGCGACTGAGCCGAGCGGGCAGCATCAGCAACTGAGACCTGTGGAGATTTCCTCAGCCGAGGCATCGGGAGGGGGAGAACGAGGGGAGGCGAGCTTCCGTCCTCCCCGAACACGCGTCCTCCGCTGCTCTGCCGCAGGTGTTCCTTCTTCTGTCTCCTGTTTTTTTCTTTTCTTCCTTTCCCCTTTTTTTATTTTCTACTCTTGATTTTGATGAGCTGGTCATCGCTCAGGGAGGAAGGACTGCTCGTGTCGCTGGAGGCGGAGGGAGGGGAGCTGGTGCCGTACTCCAGCCTGCAGGAATGCGAGATCTGGTTTGAGAATGGTGAGCCCTGCCACACCCTCTTTCGCGTGTTCCGTTCCTCCGCTGTCCCTCCCCCCCGTCCCCCCACCCACCACCCGCCCCCGTCACCTGCCGCTCCACCTCTGCTCGGCCCGGAGCTCGCTCCCGGCCCGTCCGCTCTCTGATCGCGCCGCTGGGGCGGCGGTGTCAGTCGCCGCTGCTTCCAATGACGTTCGTACCGCCATACGGGGGCTAACGGGAGGAGGAGGAGGAGGAGGAGGAGCAGGAAAGTAATTCCCTTCCGTGAAATGATGCGTTTGTCAGAGGGCTGCACGGTCATGACAACGTAGGCTCGATAACCTGTGAATCAACCACGTTGCCAAGTGGGGTTTTTTTTTCTTCTCGTGGCGAGCTGGTCTGTTTCATGCGTCAGCGTGGGTGAGCATTCAATTGTCTTTGAGTGTGTATGTCTGTTGGAGTGTGTGTGTGTGTGTGTGTGTGTCCAAGCACAAGCTGTGGGTGGCTAATGGTGCTTGTTCTTGTTATTGTGAGTCTCACTTTTTCCTTCCAGAGCACAGCGTCCTACTGCATGTAGCATACGGTTGCCTAAATGGGTTGGTGGGGAACAATCCCCCCCCCCCCCCCCCCCCCCCCCCCCCCCCACACACACACACACACACACACACACACACACACACACACACACCGTGCAGGCAGCAGCAGCAGCAGCTTGTTGCTGTGTACCAGAATCACCCCGTCATGTGCTGAGACGTGGTTCCTCCTTTCCAGTTCCAGTGCTGCAGGCTCCCTGCCTCGTCCCGGGGGGGGGACGGCGGGGGACGGGGGGACGGTAGCTGGTGTGTGTGAACGGAACAAAATGTCTCAATAACACGATCTGCCAGCGAAAACACAAGCACCTCATCAGCAGCTGCTGCCGCCGGTCTCAGGTGAATGGTTGTTGGTGAGCCGCCCGCAGCCGGGGGGGGGGTTCTTCTTTCATGCTCGGTATCACCACCTGGAGAGTGCTGCGATGAGCTTAGCACGTCAGCTGTCGCTGAGGACGTGTCGGGCGATGACGCGAAGAACCTCGTCGATTGTGTGTCCCGGGGGAGGACGGTTTCCGGGGGTTTCTGGAGTGACAGGGTCAGCCACATCCATCCATATTCATCACATTATCTCTCTCTAAACAGTTGAGCGGAGCGAAGATTGTCTGACAAGAAGCTGTTATGCCTGAAATGTATCGCAGATGTAGAAGTGATGTTTTGAGACGGTTAACGAGTTCACCGGCGACGCGACAGAATGTTTTTCGAGGGTTCTCTCTCGTCGCTGCCTCCGCCCGCGATCTCCTGTTCATCCACAACACAAATCAGTCCAACCTGGTTTTGAACCGTCGCCCACTTACCTGAGAATCGGCCAAATAAACCTCCTATGGCTTTTTGCAGCGGTTCAGTGTGGTATTGATTTTATATAATTGCTCAATTTCCCTCCCTTGCCATCCCCGGAGCCCCGTGTCAGACAAATGGCTCGTCAGCCTTAAGATGAGCGGTGAAGTAAATATGACGGACCGGCTTAAGAGTCCAACCTCCTCCGGGTCCCCTCTTCTCAGGCATCACAGAACCTGAACCCCCTTGCGTGTCAGATTGGACAGACATTGAGTTTGCAGTTCTAATCTGCTAACTTGGTGACAGTAGGACATATTCACCATTCCAGTTCCCGATGGAGCTGCAGGAGTGTTTCCCCACCTGATTACCTAAACGCGGTCCGCCGAGGGACTCGATCGGCAGGTCGGCGACACAAAGCACCGTGCGCGAAAACCTCGGCTGTTGATGACGCCACTGTCCTTTGTCGTCTCTGTACCAAAGGTCAGAAGAGGAATCCAATAATGAGCCGCACACATGGGTCTGTTTGCTTAAAACTAGTTGAGCGGTGTCACGTTCCCCCCCCCCCCCCCCCACGAGCTCGCGTCACTTCCCTTTACTGCCGAGCAGCATTTTTTCAACCGAATCTGAATCAGTCAACACGAGATGCCACGGTTCTTCCCTGGGTAACAACTCCCTGGGATCTAGAATTACTGCCTTTTTATTATGACGATGTCAGTTCCGCCATTAGCGAGATGAAGTCATCCTCTTGTGTTCCCGACCCCCCCACCCCCCTCCGACCAAAAGCTTTCAAAAACAGCCGCCGCGGCGCACACCTTCTGCTAAAGAAACGCAGACCCAGGCGGTGCCGACCTTACAATTATAGACGCATCTTATTATCGCACCTTCCTCGTAAACCCTCTAAAGAAAGCGGTTGTGGCCACACACCCAGTCGTCGAAACTGACAACAGCGTATTACAAAAGTTTTAGAATAGTTATGAAACCAACCGCAGCGCTGGAAATAGCCCTGCTGGAAACGAGGCTGCAACTGAGACGTATCGTTGGTGCTGACAAAGAGACACACGGTTTGACACAGTTGACCGTGACCTTGTTTTGGGGTGATTTTGACTGTGGCGTTCTACAAGGAACTATTCCGAGCCCCCTGCCATTTTCTTTTATGCACGATCCCGCCAGGTAATATGATCAATGTTAAGCTGATGATACACAGATTCATATTTCAGTTTTCACCAGACGATATCAATGCTCTACTCAGGGCAAAAAAAAATACAATTTAGAAAAAAAAGATTTTCCTCTCATAGGACTCAGTTGAAAGAGGTGAACTTGTAATCGGAATTAAAAGTGATTTCAGACTCGGAGCAGAATCTTAATTTCAATTTGAACAAGATTGTGAAAATGTCAACAGTCCTCAGCTTTAGGAGCAGAGATAATGACTTTGTCTGGAGCTTTAACAAATGCTTGAGGAAAAGGTCGCATTAGCCCACGGCTCATGATACTGTGTTGGTTCTTTTTAGCTTGTTTTTCAATCGAAAATACAAGACCATTGAAGTCCTTCACTGTTTATATACATATATATATATATATATATATATATATATATATATTATTTTTCAGTTTACAATTCTGGCAAGGGTGCCACTCAATCTCCAAATCTTTCTTTGTTTCAGTGATGCTGTGTCCTGGGCGTTCACGTGGTTTCGCCCTTTTAATCCCACAGTGTTAATGAAATCATTCTCAATTAACATATTTTTGAATGGAACGTAAACGATGCACCTCTTATGTGAAGCACAGCGCGGCGAGGGGGGGGGGGGGGGCTTCATCTCTCGGCGTGAGAGAGCCGCCGTTCAAATGAAGTTCAGTGTGGTTATCTCACACTACGCCCCGAGTGGGATCGTTGCTCACATTCGGTTCTACCTGGATGTTGAGCAGCGGCGTCTGGGAGAAAAAGAAGTGGAAAGGAGAAACCCGCAGTGTGCTATTAATATCCATGATAATGATTTGCTTACAAAACAGAGCAGTGGGTTACATATACCACCTCAGTGCTTTCTGCGAACGCTGACGTCGGAGAGCTGAGCAGACATTTTTTTTTTCTTCTTTCTCTGCGAGACACACACACACACACACACACACGCACACACACGCAGGGGCCCTGAAGGAGTGTGTTACTGTGCGTGCATGTGTGTCCGTGCGTATCCAAACCCGTGCGGGCGACCGCACCATGACACCGGCCTCGGTGTTACCGTTCACCACTCTTATTTGCTCCGTCATTTCAGGGCGCCGCGACGCCACGAGGCATTCCGTCTGCACGGATCACGGCTCTGACTTTTTGCGCGGCTGCGACCGGCCCGCTAACAACTGTGCGTCTGCCCCGGGGGGGGTTACACAAGAGCCAACGAATGATTACCGCTGTTGTCGGACATTAAAAAGGAATTTAAGGGGGCGGGGACTCTGGCGCTATGTCCTGCCTGAAAATAGCCGCAGATCATCTTAACTTCTTAAGCGGAAGCTTCAAGATCACTCGTGTACCTGCCTTCACCTCATTTCGTGGTCTTGTTCTAATTTCATTGTGTTAACTGGAGGAACACGCAGCTCGCCCTGGTTTTCCTCAATGACGAGGGCGTAGTTCTCAAGTATGTGTGCAGCCGGGAGGTTATAAATATCTCAACTCCGGCAGGGACAGAGGTCAAGGCAGCCGGAGCTATTATTAGGCCGCTGTATCGAGTGGTGTCCTTGCCAATTACGCCACTTTCTCTTTTCTTAAAGTGGCGTCACGTTAAGCCCTTCAACAGCTTTGCCGGCGTGCTCCGTGCTCGCCCGCTGGGGAGAAAGGTTCAGAGTCACGCCTCTGTGTCACTCTGAAGTGGCCCGCACCAATGCGAAGGGGAAAGACGGCGGCGTCGGGGAAAAAAAAACGCTCGGTGCCGACAGTAGAAGCTGGGGTCCTTCGGGAATGAGGGGTTCGTGCACCAGGGTAGACGGCCAGTCCGGGAAGCCTGCAGCACGGACGTAATGGAGGGTGTGATTTGAATAAAGCACTTACACTGTGAAGCGTCGCAGCTCTGTTCAAACGACAATAACAACAGAAGGGCACATATACAGCAGGGACGACAGAACGTAGATAAGGTCAAGCTGGGTTAAAAAGCCAGACACTACGCCCTGTATCATAGAAAAGAACTCAAGGCACGATGTTCCTCAATAGTTCAGGTGGAGAAAAACACAAAAGCACATCCTGGCCTCCAAGGCCGCGTGTGACGAGAAGATGACCGCGATTCGTTGTCACGTTCTTTTTTCGAAACCCCGGACAAATTTCATTCTTTTCACACTTTGTCTGGAGCTTTATGGAGGAAATCCGCATATGGATCCGGGGCCCCCGCAGATCAACCTGCTCGTTTGTTGACGCAGCTTTGAAATCACTCGCGAGCTGCCGGTTGAATCCGAACCCAATGAGGTTAGGCCAAATGCTGAATTAAGAGCTTTTTGGGGCGAGGGAGAGCGCGTCTAATGAAGCCACTTAGAACATCAGCCCCTTCCTCTCCACCCTCTTGAAATTCTGCCTGTGCCTCACCTTGCCTGGCTAATCCTCCCAAGGCTGTAATGATAGATACACACACACACACACACACACACACACACAGAAGAGGGAGAGGCAGCCTGCAGCCTATGGACGTACACTCGCCGCTGAGTGTCGGCAGCCTCTGTTTGGAGGCCGGGCCTCGCCGAGTTGCACGGCAACATCTGGTTGTTTTGTTCAACAAGTCAACAAGACACAAAATCCTCTGAGCTCCCTGAGCCGGATAACTGCATGCACGTTGGGAACAAGCCTCTGGCTCATGCATTTAAAAAAAAAAAAAAAAATACAACAAAAAACAAAAAAAAACAAAAAACAGTGTGAAATTAATATGAAGCGACATGTCTAAAGTCCTGAATGACTATGAGCCACATCTGTGTTTTGATTTATGGGTAATGGATCAATTGCGTCGCAAAAGATGATGACAACTTGTATTATTAAATTTACTTTAAAAAAACCCGTAATTTGACATCATAAGCTTTGTGTGGACAGTCTCCTGTGTTGCCTGAGAGATTGCAGTCCAAGTCCTTCTTGACCTTTTTTTGTGAAAAGGGCAGGATATGTGGAGAATGTCGCGAGGCGACATTATCAATATCTTTTATCATTGTGTCACAGCTGCCACTTGAACCCTGTCTTGATCTTTGTGTCATCATTTGGTTTTGAAGTGTTTTCTGAATTTATTATTCATCGCACTGAGTGGGCATCAGTTTCACTTTGCAATATCATATTCTTGAAGAAAAATATTCCTTTTTAGTTATGTGATAATGATTAAAGCAAATCTTCTTGAGAATATCATGTATGCAGGAAGTCAAACATAATGTAACAGCGTCTTCGTTGTCCTCACGTATGTGTGCGGCTGTAGAGAGGTCATCCACAAACCGGAAGGTCGGCGGTTCGATCCCCGGTTCCCTCCCAGTGAGCATGCCCAAGTGTCCTAGGGTGAGACTCTTAACGTGTATGAATGCGTGTGTTTGTGAATGGGTGAATGTGACTTGTACCGTACAGCTCAATATAGATACAGTACATTTACATCTGTAAACATGAGCCTCGGTTGCACCAGTTTGCCTCCGTTTAAGTTCGAACCAACGGGACTTGTGGGAGACCCGGTCCTGTGAAGCAGCCGAGAGAAGAGGTTTGATTTTAATTTGAGGCAAATGTGTTCCGGACCTCGAGGCTGTCGGCGTCAGTGGAATCACCCTTTTCCCTGACTTGTTGTTTCCCCTGCGCTCGGCTGTTGCCATAGCTACGGGAGCCCGCCGCGTGTTCGGTTTCTGCGAAGCTCCGCTCGGGTCGCAGACAGACGGGCAACGCATGTCCACACCCACATGATTGTTCTATATGTATGTGTGTGCGTGCGTGCGTGTGTCGGTGCCCATGTCTTTGTCTGAGCGTGTGCCTGAGGTGATGTGTAACTGAGACGGTGCAGACGATACAAACGTGTCTCGCGTATCATTCAGTCATCTGCGGCAAATCAGGAACTGTGCGTCGCGTATGGGGGGTTTCAAATTCATATTCAGATCCTGTCATTTGTCTGTGGAAGGCCCAGGTTGAGTCTGAGGGGACTGTCGTGTTGAAAAGAAGCCGCCCTCTTTCATATGCACAACAGCCCGTGAATTTGAATCACAATATTGACTTAGGGCTTTCTTTTTGTGTTGATAATTCCACCAGAAGCGGCTTGTTAGTGTGTGTGTGTGTGTGTGTGTGTGTGTGTGTGTGTGTATGTTTGCTCGACAATCTTGGGAATAGAGATCAGCTTTTTTAAATTTTCACATTGTCCCGTAGCCTATTTATTGACACCAGTCTCCCCCTTCGCCTCACTTGCACCCTAATCTCACATGTGCGCTGTGCATACATGCCGCACATGCATATTCATATTCACACCCTCGCCGTCCAGCGCAATGTAACAAATGTCTATTTCACGGCCACGTGCATCTCGCACGCCGGGACCAGATATATTTATTCATAAGCTCATTAGGGGAGTGGATTTGCCTGCCGCCATCCATCACACTGTCACCCATCCTCAGCCCTGGCACACACACCGACAACAGAACCGCAGGAGAGAAAGTCCCTGGGATTTAGTCTCCTGGAGCCGGTGCCGTGGAGGGGATTTACTCCAGTAGACGGTGTCACTTCACCATTTTATAGAGGTGAGATTCGGGCTGGCAGATACAAAAGGAATGTAATCTCCCATCCACCAAAAAAATGATATTCTGCGGGAGAAAAAAAAAGGGGGGGGGGGGTTCCTCTGAGCACAGATACTGCAGTGTGAATGTAAAATGCTGTCGACGTATGTGATGGAGTGTTTTGCTGATGCCCCCTGCAGACGCACCGTCACGTGAAGGCTCGGCCCTTCACGCTCGCCTTGTGGCCCGTGACGAGCTCCTGCTAATGCGAGCAGCTGCGGGTGCAAGAGCGGCTTATGGACAGAAGGCAGGACTGTGGCGTGTTGCTTCTTTGTTTTCCAGTGACCTTGTGGATTTCTGTTCGCGGGCAGAGGCAGAAGTGTACCATGTCAGAGTAGATCGGGAGTAGCTCCCACAGAGTTTCTGTCAATGCGGTTGATCCAGTCGTGGATAACTCCCGTCCCGTCCTCCTCCTGGCTGTCAGCTGGATTTTCTCACTGGGGCAGCTGCGCTGGCTCACTTCCTAGATGTGGTCGATTACCAGAGTCCTATCCACACCCCAAACACACACACACACACACACACACACACACACGGAGTCTTGACACACAGCTCCGACTGAGAACTTTCTTTCGTCTGCCAAGTTGTTTGTGTGCAGAACATTTCAAATCTTGACAAAAGATTTCAGTGTTTTGTCGTCGAGTGGGACGACGGGACAAAGGACGAGTCATCCGTTGTTGCTGCAGATGTGGATGGAGGAGCAGACACAGTAACGAGGAAGTGTTAGAGTTGGAAAAAGCGGGTCCTATGAACTCTGCAGCTCTGCCACACTGCAAAAAATATCTGGCACTTAGTTGTCACAATACTTATCAGTGTATCATCTCTGTCTGCTGTTTGATGATCTTTTTTAGCCACATGAATAGTTTGTCTCTGGAGATGTCACATGGTCGAAAAATCTCAGTAACCGTTGAAAGTTTGGCCACGTGATGTGGTGCAGACATTCGTGTCCCCCACGGGGGTGAATTTTTTAAAAACCCGCTGGTGTTCAACCTTCGCATCAGGTCAACATTTCATGTTCTCATATTCTCTTTGTTTTATGACCGAATTCCCGCAAAATTGACGACACTGACATGCTATGCTAACAATGCTGTACATGAAAAACAATGGTAAACACTTTACCTGCTGCACGGCCTGAGAAAGCAGCATGGCTTTTGACGCAAGTGTATGACGGTGATAATTCGAATGGTTTAACTTCTTTTGGTGACATTAACTGTGGCGTTCCACAAGGAACTCTTCTCGGCCCTCTGACCTTTTCTTTTATACGCGATACCTCCGGGTAATATGATCCTCACTGTGCGCCGGTGGCGCATTGTTGGTCTTCAAATGAGATGGTGCATTGTTGGCACATTGCTGGAAGTGCAATTATACGTTTGACCAACATAAACCTGGTCTGTTGTCAGTGGCGCAGTTATTTTGGAGGCACCTACATGGGCAGCTGCACTGACTCGTGTGCAAAGTGGAACAATCCACCAAGGTGCGGACACAGTGGTGTTCGGGGGGGATGATATATGTAATGATTCGTTAATTTGACGTTATGTCCACAACGCACCCGCCGTTGAATACAAGACTAGACTTTTGAGCCAACGCAGCTGGCGCAGCGTCCGTGAAACTAGCGAAAGGGGATTTGGACACGCCCGAGATGCACTCGGTCCATTTGCTTCAAACCACGAGCTTACGGATCTTGAAAAACAGAGCCCCGAGTCTTGTGCAGATAAAATGAAGGATTACATGTTCCCATATGGGTGGAGATATTTTATCACTGACATATATCAGAAAGCCTTTTCAAAATCCATTGAATTACCAATATGAAACCGTGGAAAACATCCCAAAAAAAAAAGAAAGAATACTGACTTTTTGAATCGCATTACCGATGGTGCAGAAAGAAATCGATATACAGCGAGTGCAGTTCATGTGAGGACAGAGAAGAAAAGGTTAGATAAGACGTACAGTAGACAGAGGGATAACTACTCTCCACCCATTACACACACACACACACACACACTCACACGGTACTGTATGATGTACTGGCATTAATTGTTACACGAGTCCTCCTCTGCAAACAGCCTGATCTCCTTGTGTAGTCGTTGTGGTTTGAACACATGTCTCCGCTGCTCCTCGTGACTTTCCCGCCCGTCCCGCTCTGCCTCAGTGTTCGACGTGTTGCTGCAGCCGATGGCTTCGGACATGTGCACTCACCCATAATGAGGGTGGTAAACACTTGCAGCATACAGTACATGATCTATTTTAAACCCCCTTATTCAACCAGATCAGTCAATTAAGAACAAATTATGCTTAGCTCCTGCCCCACCCCACGCCCACGCAGGTAAAAAAAAATTATAATAATAATAGATTTGATTAAACGAAGGAGCCTTGCACATAATTTGGACGACATTGGCGGCGTCCATCTCCATCCTTTGAAATACCAGGTTCCTGCTGTGTGTGAGGATGGTCCTGTGTAGAACGAAATGTTGATTGTCTCAATTTCTCTGCTGCATTACCAAGATACTCAGTGTAAGCACGCATGGCGAAGACAGACGAGGTGCAGGACGCGTTACGGTGGCGTCATAATTCGAACACAGCCAGAGATTTTACAGCAAAATCCTTGAAAAAAGTCGTTGTACTAACTGAAGGATTACACCGAGAGGGAGCGGCTTCTCTTCCTGCGTGCACATTATTACCATAAAGAATGAAGAATGAATGACAGTCATATGCTTCGCGGCCCTGCTGGGCTCACGATACTCTCAGCTGGTCTGGGCAACGGTACTTTGAATCCCCGTCTCATGCCCTCAAGAACCCAGAATAAAGGTCGTGTCACAACCACCACCCACGGCTTTTCGACGCTCTCTCTCTCTCTCTCCCTCTCTCTCTCTCCCTCTCTCTCTCTCTCTCTGTGTGAACTTCTCGGCGAAGGGACTCGTTTGATGTCTCAGACATTTGTGCTGGAGTCGGACGTGAGGACATTCCCAAAGTGGATCTCATTTGCATCCTCCGCGTGTGTTCACGACATTGGACGAGCTGACGCAGCAGTCTCACCCTTTTGCACGCCACCCGTTTCAAGTTCAAAGGTCGTTGCCTGCTGCTCTTGTTCCGAGAGGAAACGTGGTGAAGTGTCCCACACCTCGTCCGGTGGTGCGTCGAGGTTCTGCTGGTGTAGTGGTTCGACCCGAGGCGAATACAAACCTGCCTCAGAGAAACTTCTGGATGTCTTCATTTTTATCGGTGTGCTGCCTCAAGTTCATGAGCTCTCTGTCTTCCTCCCTCTCTGTCGCTCCTCTCCTTCTCGTCTTCTTCCATCTCCCTGATCTGTGTGCGTGTGTGTGCATGTGTGTGTGTGTGTTGTGTCCTTCTCTGTGTGTGTGTGTGTGTGTGTGCGTGCGCTTTCTGCTCCCAGCCCCTCTGCGGAAAGCAAAGTTTGTGGAGAGCCCTCGCATTCCACAATCAGAGCTTGGCCCCCCTACACACACCTCCACCACTGCCAAGAATCCAGACCTGGACACATACTGCCCTGGTAAGTTTTTTGGCCAGCTCATCCCTCATTTTCGTTGAGTTACTGTCTTGCATGTTGGTTTCCTGGTCGGTCAGTAATTGCGGCAGCAGCAGCAGCAGCAGCAGCAGCGAGAGAGGGAGAGACCCAGAGAGCGATGGGGAAAAGTGACGGCCGCAGTGAAGACGGAAACATTTCTAAGGTCGTTAATGGAGCCGCCTTGCTGGTGCCCACTGTGTCCATCCCTGTTTCCTCCTCCCTCTCTGTCGCTCTAATCCTCCCCCTCTGCTCTGCTCCTGGGACGCAGAGCTTGTTTAGGTGCCGCTGACGTTTTTCTGTTCACAGTCGGCGGTTGCTCTGTAATCCTGCGGACAGTCCAGGTTTCCCCTCAACCCCCCCCCCCCCCCCCCCCCCCCCGGCCCGGCCCGGCCCGCCCCATCTGTCCCCCGCTCCCCCCCTCCCCTCTTGTCCCTCCCCTCCTCGCGCTGGGAGGGCAGTAAAGCGGGTCACTCGAGGATAACGCTCTGCTGAGATTTGGTATATCTGCTTTCTCATCTTGCCCCTCCGCCTCCCGTTGCTACTGAGAAACGCAGGGTGAGCCTCCCGGACCTGGCTCGTCGGCTGGCTCCGTCTCTGGCGGCCGCGTGGACTTTCGCAGCGGAGAGCGGTTGGCGATGGTGCGACACCCCTGAGGTGGACGACGGCGTGAGGGAAATAGCGATGGGATCCGGGGGCTTCAAAGTGTTGTAACTTAGAAGGGGAAATGGTTGACAGAGCGCTACCGGCCTTCTCCATCTGTCAGCCTCTTCTGCTGGGTCTCTGCTCAATGGGAGCTCTGAGTAGGTGATCGGCCTATTAGAATTTGCATGTTTATATAGTGCAGTATTCAAGTCTCAGTACTGTGTAGCACCTTAGCGAAGTTGTGCTTAGATGAGCCTGGATTCACGGGGAATGGCATGGACGGAAAAGCCGCCGACGCCGCGGCTTCATTTTGCATCAGTCCTGCGCAACGGACCTTGGAATAATCCATCCGTCGTGATGAGCCGCTGTAAGCCGCCGCAGATGCGACATCTCAGGGTCGAAGTGGTCATCTCTGCTGCACACTGAGGCAGCAAAACAAAAACCCAGGGGGGGGAATTCACTGTCTGCGCGATAACAACTCGAGCCGGAGAGAGGAAGCCGAGCAGGGGCCCGAGGTGAGTTCTCAGGCGTGATGACTCTCCCACCTCCCGGGTGGACAGATGGACATCTGAGCTCTTAACAAGGGCTCCCTGGCACCGGCCGCATCTGATCGCGTTGACGGTGCGCGCACACCCTGCCGCCGCTGCAGCTGACACTCCTCTGTCTGTCTGTGACCTGGGAGGAGGTCAGGTATCAGCTGACTGTTATGGCCCTGCAAAGATCTCACTTGTGTGGGGGAACACAAGTATGGTTTGTGAATAATTGGTGAGGTGGCTCGTCAGAATTCCCCGCCAGCCCGTTCGCCTTACATCAAGGACTGAAAGCTTTTCTGATGATGTCAGAGCTCAACTGTTGTGTAGCTGCTCTCAGACATGAACTCAAGTGCATTTTTCTGAAATTGTTTTCCTCAAGGGGCCTGTATGTGAGAACGCAAATGTCCACAAAATGTCGCAAATGTTTTTCCAGATTTCATGTCTTAGTAGACGGCTTTACAGCAAGTAATAATAATAATAATAAATTTCATTTTATAGAGCACTTTTCATTGCTAAAAGCAATCTCAGAGGGCTACAGAGTAGAAACAAGATAAAAGAAGGTTTAAAAAGAACAAAACAGCGGTGGAAGACATTTAGGGGAATGCTTGTTTAGGAAGAGTTATCAGGCCCTTCTTAAAAGTAGGATGCTACCACTTCACAGCACATGAAACTTTAGAGTTGAGGTCAAGTTGTAACCACATTTAGGTTTAAAATTCCTAATATATAGAAATAAACTATTCAACACCGAAACATTGCAAATATACTTTTGCAGGTTAGACGGGGTGCGGGCTTTGTTTAGCGACTAATCGTTATTTGTAATAGCTAAACGGCAAAGTAAAGTCTGTACATGTGCTTTACATCCGCATAATCTCCCTGTCCTGAACCGAACTCTGTGTCCTGAGTCCCAGCATGCTTTTTATACTTGACACATCTTGTTGCATAGATGAGATGTAAACTGTGCACATGAGGAATATGAAATTCAGTCCTCTTTCAACCCCTGGGATGTCGCTGCCTGTGCAAACATCCAGCACGTGTGCTTTGTATGTTCATTGCTATTCATTATGTCTTTTGTTCGTTACGCCCTGAAAACGAGCGTGACTTTACCTTTTAGTTGTCAACAGACGTTCTGCAAATTGATCGTCAGCTCTGTATCTTGTATCTTTCGCTTCTGTTGACGGAGTTAGATATATTTTTTGTTTCCTCTTTTGGGGCACATGAGCCGCCACATGGTTTGTGTTTCCTTACCTGCGGCCCGTTAGTGCCCCGTCTCCCGTCCCGTCCCGTTCCCCCGCGTGCTTCGCTTTCTCCCTCCTCCGAGGTCAGATCTGCGGACGGCCAGGGAGAAACAGATGCGCTCGCACAGGAACACATTCCTGGCTGCGCGCAAAAGATAGTTGCCATGGCAACCATCTGTCTCCTTTTGCAGCTCAGGAATCCAATGGAGAGGAGTGTGTGTGTGTGTGTGTGTGTGTTGGGGGAGGTCTATGCTGGATTTTTATTTTTATTATTTTTTTCATATTCAGACGTGATCATTAAGGATTTCATGGTGTCAGTGTGATGAGAGACGACGTGCCTCACAGGGAGACTGTCGTGACGCTTTGAACACGTCTACATGTTTGTCTTCTGTAAGAGGTGGCGCATGTGTGATTGTCATAATCTATATTTAAAGAACAAAAAGTGGAGCTATACACACACACACACACACACACACACCAAGAAATCAATACATGCATTATGGTAATGTCTGCTTCCCCTTTGATAGTAGCTCATTAGTATTGGTTACATTCAGAGGCAGGTTTAAAAAAAAAAAAAAAACCCGATGGAGATGATGTCGAGGAAATAGTCCTGTTATATCGTGCTGTCGAACACTTCTGATTCTATTTGACAGGTCCATGGTGACAGTGTAGTTGCCCAGGCAACTTGCGTCTTGGCCATGTGTGTTTGTCATGGGTTTGTTTTTTAGAATCTTTTGAGTGCGACAGTTTAAAGGATGTACAGAAGGGATCACCTCCTTTTAGCTCGAGGGATTGACTGTGGGCTCCAGCATCCAGATTAGGGATTTTGCTCCCACAGAAAAACTGCTCAACACTGCACAGGGCCCCCATGTTTGATCCCCCCCCCCAGGAGCAGTTGACTAATCAGTGCTAATGTATTCACTGCTTACTACTTCTACTACCAGTCTGTCAGCCGGGAGGCCTTCTCTGCCTCCATGTCCAGACACGGTGCTGCGAACACGCACAGAATACAAATGTACGAGGTTCAAAATGGCCAGTGAAGCGATGGTTGGCTTTTTGTTTTCCTGCAGTTCTCTCCCCTCGATGGCGGCGCGCGCCTCCACTGTCCCCTGTGATAATAGCCGTAAGCAGGTGGAGCAGTAATTCCATCTATTCCCCTTACGCCTCCTCCATTACTGCGCTCTTCCTCAAGGGATGCTCTCTGGGATTCGGTGACCTTGGAGGCCGCCCGTATCCAGCTGCACTGCGCGAGCGTGTCCATCTCATCAAAGCTCATACGCAATTAGCTGTTTTGGCCCCTAATGTGCTGTGATTACCTCATTATCGGGTTGCTGCTGTGCGTGTTTTCACCGAGGCACAGCAACATGTCATCCCCATTTGCTTCAAAGCAGTTTCCCCCCCCCCCTCGCATTTAGAAGACGCACCGTCTTCCTCACTCGCCCCGGAGACACCTGCGGTGGACCTGCCGGCCCGTGCGTGTGCGAACGGAGAGAGGGCACTTGGAGAGAGCGGGAGGGCCACAGGCTCCAGGCGGGCTGTGCGGCGGCTGGTGGCTGTCTATTGGTCGTCAGTCAGGATTAAGTGCGGCGACCTGCCGGTCTGGTCCGACCTGCCCTGCAGGAAAACGAGTGAGGAAGGAGACAGCCAGGCACACAGCTGCTCGCCGTCTCCCGTCCTCGCCGCTGTGGATTCAAAGCGCCCGCCTTCTCCTTCTGCTGCCGCCGACGTCCTGAATGTCGGGGGCCCAGTCCTGCGGCCGATGCATCCAATTACAGCTGTGTTTGGATTCAGCCCCTAGTTAACTCTATTCATTTATTCACCATTTTTAACAAAGGCAGCGAGGGTAATTAGACTCTGACGGTGACACTCCAGTGAATGAGGTGAAATTGAATTCAAATTGATATAGCAGGAACCTCTAGGGGCGTTGCGGCCAGGTGGCGCTGCAAAACATGACACCCCCAGATGAGGGTTTGTTGTGGGTAGAGGGAGTAACCAGGCAACTGGGCGCCGAGGTGTGTGTGTGTGTGTGTGTGTGTGTGTGTGTGTGTGTGTGTGTGTGTGTGTGTGTGTGTGTGTGTGTGTGTGTGTGTGTGTGTGTGTGTGTGTGTGTGTGTGTGTGTGTGTGTGTGTGTGTGATCATCTGATGATCTCGCAGGCTCGCCCTGGTGTTTTCTTTTCTCTCTGTGGCGTTGAGAGTCTTCTGTAAACAGGATAAGGAGGTGGACACACACCCACTTAGTTTTGAAAAGTCACACGCTGTTGCTCGCTCTCTCCCTCCCTCTCCCTCTCCCTCTCTCTCTCTCTCTCTCTCTCTCTCTCTCTCTCTTACACACACACAGGTGAAGGGCGTATCTCATTACGTCACGCGCGCTGCGGCGGCTGATGAGTGGTGCGGAAGGAGTTGTCGTCAGTGTGGCAGAGAGAGAGAGAGAGAGAGAGAGAGGAGGCGGAGGGGGTGTTGCAAACAGTTTGAAAGGATTATTGTATTGTTGTAGCTGAGGGGATTTGGGGAGTTTATGTAAGCAGACGCCAAAAGCAAAACGTCCAGCTGTTGAGGAATGTGCCTGTAACGCGCCGCTCTGAGCCGCGGCCACACTCAGGTATGGGTGATTCACTTCATTGTCCCGACTGAGCGCAGGTGCTGTGTATCCTGTGTCCGGGTCCTGTTGTCGCCGCCGCGGTCCACGCGGAACAAGCGCCGCGGAGATATTTTCCTGTTTCTAGGTTAAGAGGAAAACATGAAATTTGAGTGTTGAGAGTGTTTCCTTTTTTTTTTAAATTCTGAAAATGGCTAAATAAGCTGCTGTACTGTTTCTGCCCACCACTGACACATATTCGTTCTCTCTCTCTCTCTCGCTCTGTCCCTCCCACCTCCGTCCTCCGCCCATCTCTCTCTGGGCCTCTGCAGGGGAGTCAAGCCAGGAGCTGGGCCCCCCTCCGACGGTGGATGAGGCAGCCAACACATTGATGACGCGCCTGGGTTTCCTTCTGGGAGACAAAGTGAGCGAGGGGCCAGCCGGCACCCAGTACAGCATGGAGGAACCCGAGGCGCGACAGGTAATCTTTGCTCCGGAGCTTTGCTGTTGTTGACCAAACCCCAAAGACTTGAGTGTTTGCATTCCAGTCTCTCACATTGCACACGGTCAGTTCAGGCGAAACACACTCCGGGGTGGTGTGAGCCTTAAGACAAAGGATCGGGGTCAAAGGGCATGCATTTAGTTCAGTTGCTTTATCGCCCCCTAATGCTTTTGATACGCTTCATCCTGATCAAACCGTCTGACCGTGCGTGTGATTCTGACACGACTCGTTGTGAGAGATCGTGCATGGGAACCTGAACGGACACGCAGGCTTCTGTTTGGATCAGTTCTCACCTTTATCTTCCTAATGTGCGTGTTCACGCTGGGTTTTGACGGACCTTTGGATCCAAAGACGTCTCCGTAAATTGCCCTGAGACACCGCAGCGCTTTGGATTCCCAATTTATCCGTGGTTTTGCATCAAACATCGGATATCTGCTCCATCTAATAAGATATCTTTTGTTAAACATATACCCCCATCTTTTTTTTCTCCCAGAGTAATAATAACCCCCAGCAGGTTTGCTGAGTTGACGTGCAGCATGTTCGGCTAAATGTTTCTTTCCCTGCGCCGTAACCTTTCTATTTGGGAATTTGGCGGTTGTGCAACAAACAGCTCTTGGCACAAACAACAAGGGGAGAAAAACTGTTGCGGTCGGAGAGAGCGAGGGGGAGAACCGGGGAGGCGGGGGGGCGAGGCCAACCTGTTGGCGAAGCAAATTTCGAGCAGGCCTAGGTATGGGTTTCCACTAAAGCAGCGTGGATAAGCGATTAGGCTGATGGTCCGCCTGTGCTTGACGCGAGCGCTGCTGTAACAGTGGGGGTGTATAAATTGAGAGAGGTTTATTCAAGCGGCACTTTTTTAGAGACGTGAGTCACACGAGCGCCCCGTTGAATCATGCACACAGCACAAACTTATTATTGCAGATCTCGGCCCCGAGTACTGTTCTGCAGTTTGCAATTTTGTTTGACTCATTAACCAAATGGCAAATAAGAGAGCAGGCTTCTGTGGTAATTTGTTTGGGGTTTACTAGTTTTCGGTGAATTTGCGGTAATTCACACGTCACCGAATATTGCCAGCCAATTTGCCAACCTTTGTTTTCATGCTGTAGTTAATCAAAAGTGAAGCCAGGCAAATATCAACCTACTGAAAACAGAAACTGTGACCACAGGTTGAGGGTTTACACCGTTTTTCCCTTTTTCCTTCCCTATCCACCGTCTCCTATTTGTCGTGGTTAAATTCCTCCAATAGCTGATCGTCTGTGCTGCGTGGCCTCACCAGCCGACGGAACAAGGTGACCTTAACTCGCAGACAGTGCGGTTAATTGCCTTTCATACTCTCGCGCGCTCGCCCCCTGATTAGACGCCATGTTCTCCGGGTTCAATCCAATTCTCGTGCGGCGTTTAAGGTCAGGCCCGCACAAGACGAGGGCCATTAGCTCGCCACGTAGAGCCGCGGTGTCGCTTTAGTGCCGCATTGAGGTTCTTCAAGGTTTATCCGTCGGTGTGCATGTTGGGCTGCGTGCGGGTCAAGCTCCTAAACGTGACACTCGCCGAGCGCTTCCCGTCCCCGGGAGGAGAGAAGTGAATGAAAGGGCGACTGACGAGCTGTTTCTCATCCTCTCAGTCAATCAGCGGAAGGCTGGAGGCCATATGTGTCACCACAGACAGCGAGTTGATGTGTTTGCACATGTCCCCGTTTTTTGATCGCGCCACTAAACCAGTGCTGAAGTTTAGTTGCATGCATACGTTCCCCCGCCCCTTTTTTATCAAATACACATATTCAATACAGTGCAAACCCCAACAACAGCATTGACGCATATTCCACTTGTACCAAGCTAAGAAAACATAGCAGACATTTCCCCTTCCAAACATAAGCATGGTATCATTGTCATTGTGTGCATGATAGCTTGAACACAAGCCTTTCATGCAGCTTCACGGCCCCAACGGTTCCTATCGGGGATCGGTGTCTTGCTCAAGTCCGCGAGGACGGGAGGGGCCGGACCTCTGCCGACTGGGCCACGTGATTCATTGACGACCCGTTCTGATCTAGAGCCGCCGCGCGCCACAGCAGATCATTGACCGACCGATCGATCAGTGAAGATGATCATTTGGCGCAGCCCTGACTGTACTTCAAGAGAGACCTCTGTGTGTGTGTGTGTGTGTGTGTGTGTGTGTGTGTGTGTGTGTGTGTGTGTGTGTGTGTGTGTGTGTGTGTGTGTGTGTGTGTGTGTGTGTGTGTGTGTGTGAGAGCCATACACACACACACACACACACTACTTAATTGTAGTCATGGCAATCAAGGGGAAAATATGCTTAAAAAATAGTTCTGTCCGTGAAAACCTGTTGATAACATCCAGTTAGAACTTGTGAAGAAATCGCCACACAACTCCATGTTGTTTTGGTTTAACATTTATACGTTCACATGGAGCCTACGAGAGGGCTGCACCGAATCAGATTTTTGGGAACCTCCCCCCTTATATTTGCATGCTCTGGGTCACATCTCTGCTACTGTAACTCTCCAATATCTGGTTAGTTTTGCCGATATTCGCCATCTGCAGTCAAATTAGTGCCGTTAGTCACATTTGTACAGTGACTGTAGATGCTACAGGTGCTTTGAGTTGTTGTCGCTGTGTGTGAAGCGCACACACACACACACACACACACACTCACACACTGGTTGCTTGTCTTTTTCCTCAAGCTGTGTCATGTTCTCTAATTTTATAGCTCTTTGTCAAATCTATATTTCATAGAAATGCCACAAACCATGAGATATTATGATGATTATGGTGTGAGTGTGTGGGGGAAGAGACAACCCTAAGAAGGACTTGACTCATGTGGCGAAGGCAGCAGGGGGGGCTGAGCTTTTGAAAGCTGCAATATTGAAGTGACATTTTCCCTTGTTTCTGACTCAGACATTAAAAGTCGTAAAGTACTAATAGGGCTGTCGAAGCCGAACGCAGCTTGATAAAAAATTCCACTTTTTTTTGGTGTCCTTCCCATGCAGGGCCAGAACCAGAGGATCAGCCCGTGCTCCACCCTGACCAGCAGCACTGCCTCCCCGCCTGCAGGCAGCCCCTGCTCCACCCTCCCCCCTGCCATGCCAGGCCAGGCCGGCAACAGGGACTGCGCCTACGGTTCCGTCACCAGTCCCACCTCGACGCTGGAGAGCAGGGACAGCGGGATTATCGGTGAGAGCTGCACGCGGTCCTGGAAAAATATGCACGTTAAAAAGACAAACGATACACGACCTGTGTTAACCTGCAGATCTCCTGAAAACCAAGAACATCAGTGTCTTTACTTCCTGGCTTCCATGCACCTAGTGTAGTGGACCTGAGTCTATTTTTTTTTAAAAGAAGATATTATTTTAAGGGACTAATGCAAATTTTCTCCTCTGTAATTTCTTTAAACAGCTGTTCACTGTAGTTGTTAGCAGACATTACTCAAACAGTGCGGACTAGTTTGTTGGTCTTTGTTGACAATAAGATAAAATATAGAATAACACCAGTCTGTTTATATAAAAGATTCTTGAGGAATATAAGCACAGATAGCTTTACATTACTCAACCGTTTCAGTTTTATTTAATCATACGATTGGGGAAATTTGTCTTAGCGTCTCATTTACGTCATTAATAACTGTAGATTACAAATTGTAAGGCAAAAAGCAAATAAAGGCAAAATCTGTAAAACACGTGAAACCAGCTCCACAGTCTGGGATCCGTGAGAGATTAAAGTCTGTGTCAGTCAGTAGGAACACGCCCGAGGTCGTAGCTTGATTCTTTTTGCCCAAAATGATTATCTCATTGCCAGAGTTGTCTCCATTGGCCGCTGTGTGTTGAAAACCTGGGTGTGGTTCACCTCAAACTTTTATAACCTGAAGGTTTTTTCTATCTTTCTTTCTTTCTTTTTCAAACCTGGATGAGAAAAAACAAAAAACCATGCCTGACTCCTCTCTCCACTTGGCCTGTGATCATTTTTAAGTCGGACTGTCACGGCAGAGTCGAGAACCAGGCCGGTGTCCCAGTGGAAGACGATTCAAGTGCACGTCACGTCGGCGTCAACTGTGGCTTTGTTGCGGCTTGTTGCCATAAAATGCACTTTGCGTATGTCTAGACGCATGTCAGTCAAGGTTTCCTGGCAACAATGGTGACTGCGTGGCAAGCGTTACATTAAAGCAAGCGACAGATCGATTCGGAACAACGGTAAATGTGTGAAAGCAGATGTTCTGGGAAGGCGGGAGAGTCCAATTCAAACAAACACGGTGTGAAACTGCAGCAGCAAAGCCGCAAGGTAAATGTTGTAGTTGTGTGTCTACATATGCAGCGACTTGAACATGGTGTCTGTCCCTCTGTTGCAGCCACTCTGACCAGCTATTCCGAGAACATGGAGCGAGGCGGCAAATACGGCGAGGGCTCCCGGGCAAACCTCAAACTGTGGCAG